>NW_023276898.1:0-66351 GCF_003668045.3 Cricetulus griseus
TACGATATACATAAATGGAGAAAGGTAAAAGTCTAAAGGCAAAAGGTAGATGGTAATATTTAACTTTAGAAAAAATGGCTACAAATAGGTCAAGTAAAGGCCAGGCATTTCTAAATAATCACATGTATCTGTATGTCAATTTGGGACTGGGAGATACCCTCCCATGAAGGTAAAATCTAAAGAGATAAAGGAGTAAAACATTAAGCAAATACTTGGTACCCAACATGGGGCCATATTTCCATGTAACAAAATAGAAAGCTAAAAATAAAAATATCTCCTTAGTGACTAAGTAACAATGATAACCTCAATTAAATGACTACCACAGCACAATCATGGGAATGGTAGAGCTCTAGAGACACTGTATATAGTTCTTGGGGACTGAACTCTGAGTGGGCTGTGAGTTATAGACTTTGTTCTCATGAACCCAGAAATGAGCATAGCCAGCTGGGAGACCAGACAGACGATGCAGTTGTAGCTGAGCCATCTAATGCTTGCATTGGCAGGAAAAAGGCTAAAATGCATACAGTTAATTAAGACCAGACATAAATGGAATTGAAAGAGGGACTGTTGAAGTAAAAGAGTCTATATAGTATATAAATATCTTTTAAAAAGTCAAAAATATTCGTCAAATGAAAATTAAAAATGCTTTGGAGAAGCAGTTTTCCTATTGTTTCCACAGGAAACAAGAGGCTATGGATTTGCTTTAGGGTGACATAGATATGGGTAGAGCAACTGAGACCTCTTGAATTTGACAGGCAATGAATATCCAGTAAAGTTACTGATTGTCTTCGCACAACTTGAAAATAATCTCAAATTTTCCATGGGACCCCTTAAAGATGCCTTCATCCACAGACAGCAGATAGCATCTGGAGAACATGACTCCCACATTCCAAATGTTGGAGGTTAGGAGACCTTTGATTATTTAGTGGTTCAGAGACAACTGTTGTATGTATGCAAATAAAGGAACCATGAGGTAAAATGTTAGATTATTGAATCTACTACTACCTGCCTACCTTCAAGGACTCACTGACAAGAACATTCTATGGTTTGGTTACCATGCAACGATCACTACCTGATGAATCCCAGACCTGCCAAGCTTCCTGCCGCAACCACCATATAAAGTCTCTGAGAAAAATAAAATTTTGCAGCTTGATCAGAAATCCTATCATGCTGTCTGTTCGTTTAATCTCTTGTCTCATCATTTCAGGCCCTGTGAGGGTCAGGCTCCCGTTGATGCCCTGTTGGTCAGGGCAAATTTTTGTTACAACGCACTATATATTGTTTCTACTCTTGCTTATTTTTCTATATTGATAAAAATTCAAATTTTTGGTTAAAACATTTTGTATTCATGTTTTCACTTATGTTGTTTTGAATTTCTAATTTTGTTTTAGCTATTTCATCCATAAAGATAATTGATTGTATCTCTGAGTAAATTTTCTATTCCAGTCTGAATTGCAACCAAGTACTCATTTCTAGGTTTCTTGTTTTGTCAAACAATAACGATTTTAACAATATTCGTTATAGTATTACCTGTGGCCTTTAATTGGTGAACTCTGAAGAAATGACGTTGTGCTCCTACTGCAGGAAAATATTAATGGAGGAACCCATCCTATGCTAGTCATTGGATGCTTCTATACTTTTAAACAGGAAATACTTTGTGATATGTGTATGTCCCTCACTCACTGAAAAATCAACTTCACAGGCTCTCTCAGATTTCTTGTATATGACCTGAAATCACTCAATGAATGTGTCTTGAAGATTTCTGCAAGCTGCTATGGTAACATATTTGCATCTTAATTATAGTTCCATTACCCTCTTCAAAGACAGCATATTTTGCAAGTGAACCCTGTATTGTGAATATTATGTGTCTGCTCATTTTTATTATTATTGATTACATTGTTTATAGAGGGTATATAAATAATGTTCATATAGCTATAGGATACCTTAAAATAAAGTTGCATGTTTATGTGATTTTCTTGAAGTTAGATACCACATTAAAAAATACCCATCTAGTTGCTGTAAATAATAAGGTTAAGTAACTCGACACCTTTAATTTTAACGTATAATCATTTATCTATTTATTTATTTGTGGGCTTGCACACATATGCATGCGTGTGTGTGTGTGTGTGTGTGTGTGTGTGTGTGTGTGTGTGTGTACACCAGAATACAGCCCTCAAGAATCAATTTGCTTTTCGACCAACATAGGTTCAAACTCAGGTAGGAAGGCTTGAGAGCAACTACCATCATCCACTCAACCATCTCCAAATACTCTTTAATATTAGCTAGATAAAAGTGTTAAATTTAACATATTAAAAGTAACAAATCACACGACTGTTTTGCAATCTGTGGGTTTTAACACATTTGGCAAACCTGTATCTCCAAAAATTTTTGCATTACAATTCATAGCAGTGCCGAAATTGCAGTAATTAAGTAGCCACAAGAATAACTTTATGGTTAAGCATGACCACAACATGAAGGTTTATAAGCATTGATCTAGGAAAGTTGCCCGTCATTTTATCTTTACTTTTCTTTTTTTTATCGAGACAGGGTTTTTCTGTGGCTTTGGAGGCTGTCCTGGAACTAGCTCTTGTAGACCATGTTGGTCTCAAACTCACAGAGATTCACCTGCCTCTGCCTCCCTGGTACTGAGATTAAAGGTGTGTGCCACCAATGCCAGTCTTTACTTTTCATTGTTTAACCAAAACACGGTCAGTGTGAGCACACTTTTAGTTACATATAATTATAAATTTAGCAATTTATTCTTACTACTATTTAAAATTTATTTGTTGTTATGCCTATGTACAAGTATCTAAGTTATAGACATTGAGTTTGAGACGTACCCCTATCTGTGCACATATTTAACTCTTCTGATGATAATCTCTAGTACCCAGCTTATATTTCATAACAATGTACTCTTAATAATTTAATATGAAATGCATATCCAAGGTTTGAATAATTTATAAATGTAAGTAACACACTCTTTAGATCTAATTTATCTCACATGAATTTCACAGTTCTATTTTCCTTTTAAGGATGAGAACAGATTCTCCTTTTTATGGTTTTATATATTTTTACAATTTCAGGATATGATATTTAGTCATTATCTTTGTTTTTTTAACATTTAGAATCTAGATGTGAGCACAGATGATGTAATGTGGAAGGTTTGGGATAGAACCAATAGTTAGATAAGGTGAACATGCAAGGAGAGAAAGAATTGCTGAAGGTAAATTGTTCCTTCAGACTTCTGGTTGCGGTGAATTTAAGGGTTCTACAATTTGATGAATATTATCTTTTTATGTATTCTAATTTTTAAAATTTGAATTAGAAACATTCTTACTTTATATACCAATCCTAGTTCAATGTCCTTCCCATCCACAAATACGCCACATAGAACCCAATCCCTCTTCTATCCAACAGAATAGGTGAGGCCTTCCATGAGGGAGATCATCAAGGTTCATCACATCGTTTGGGACAGAGCCTAGGCCCTCCATAGTGTGTCTAGATGGAGAGAGTTTATGGGGAGTTGCCTACTAATGTCCATTCCTACACTAGGGAAAATACTGTTCCATAACTAGAGGCCCCAAAGACTGTTCAACATTTCTAACTGAGACCCACATTCAGGAGGCCTAGTTATGTCATATTCTCATTATGAAGTCTGAAGTCAATGAGCTCCTGTTTTTTAATATCAACCGATTCTGTGGGTTTCCCCATCCTGGTCATGAATACATTGCTCATTACACCTCAGACTCTACGACTGGATTTCTTGCATTCAGCTCAGTGCGTAGCTGTGCTTGTCTGCTTCTGCTTCCATCAACTGCTGGCTGAAGGATCTAGGATGGCATATAAGGTAGTCATCCATCTTGTTATCTGGGAAGGACATTTAGGATAGCCTCTTCACCATAGCTTAGAGTATTACTTGGGGTCATCCTTGTATATCTCTGGACATTTCCCTAATGCCAGGAAACAGGAGAGCATATCACACAAATTGAACTTTACAAGACTCATAGAGGATCAGATAAAGTGAAGCAGCTATCATGGAGCCTGCAAGGTATTGTGGCAGGAACTCTGAAAAAATGCTTTGGTTGTTTAACTTGGTTTGTATGTGGAATTCCTACCAATATCTCCTGTGGTGTCTCTGACTCTTCTGCCTGCTCTTGGGACACTTCCTTCTACTGAGTTACCTTGGTGAGGCTTGCATGAGGGTTTGTGTCTGGTCTTATTGCACCTTGTCATTATGTGTTTGGTTGGTATCCCTGGGAGGCCTTCTCTATTCTCAAGGGAAACAGAGTATCAGTGGATTTAGGGGTATGAATATTGGAGAGAGTGCTGGAAGGATTGGAGGTAGGTAAAGCTGTGAATGTATAATAATTTCATTGATTCTCATAACATATAACAGCCCAAAAAGCACAAGTTTCCAAATACTATTCTGATAATCAGTACAATGCCTTGATTGACACATATTGTATAATCAAATAAGTAATTAAGGACATACTTCTGGACCAGAGTTCATGTCAGCTATGCAAAATACATATTGGTTCCTCTCTAGTGGATCTTCTCCATTCTTTCAATAACCCTAAACTTTATTTGCAATCATATTTCCTCCTCATGTCTATGTTGTAGCCTCCAACTTAAGAGGATAACCTGTGGTCAAACAAAGGATACACCATCTTCCAGAAGTCCATAAGGGCCACCAGACCACAGAACACTCCCACTATTTCCATGCTTTCTCAACACTCTCACCAGGGTCTGTCCTCTCTTCCCTTCTTACAATTTCAAGCTTTGGCAGATACACCCTGCTAGAACAAAGACTACACCTACAGCAAGATTTCCACCCCTCAATGTGGGGTGAGAAGCTGTGTTAAACAAAAGGACCTCAGATCAGAAGATCAGAGAGCAAATAGAAGTCAAAGAAAAAAACACACTTCCAACAAAGAAAAACAGAGAAATCAGCACTTAGACCCACAATCAGCTCAAAGCAAGATAACTGGACACCAGTATAAAAACACAAACAACCACCAGAGCAATAAGTCATTACCAGATTCCAGTGATCCTACTACAGAAAGTCATGAGTATACCAACACAGTTGAAGCATAATTTATTAAGATTATAGAAGTCCTGAAATTTGAAATGAATTAATCCATGAAATATCTCTAGGAAAGGATGAATGAAATACTGTTGCTGTGATTAAATTATCTAAGTAAAAGCTACTCTGGTAATTTACTGATTTTGTTGATACACTTAGGCCATTGTCTATCTTTTGGGGATCTTAGGAGAGAAACTCAAGTTAGGCACTGAAAGAAAACATGTCGTACCATTGTTTTTTTTTTAATTTACTCTTTTGCCTTTTCACTGTATTGTATTCAGCTAGTTCTCTTTAGCATCAAGGGCCCATTTGCTAAGGGACATTTCTAACTCAGTAGAATTCTTCTTCCCACATAAATCTTCAGTCAATACAATGTTTTCCAGGCAGAAATCAGACATTCTGATCTAAGAACACACTCAACTGATGTTTGCTCAGATGGCCCTAGGGTGGGTCATGTTGATACCTGAGGTTAACTACGAGACAGAGACAGTAATATATGAGAAGGTAATAAAAAATCCAAATCCAATGAATTAATCATATGAAGTCATTTAAGCAGCAAAGACTCAAAAATTAAGATAGCAAAAACTGGAAAACACAGTATGCCAGGCAATAGGAAGAGGCAAGCATCTAAGATAACGACAAAAAACCTAAAACTGTCTCTCCACAGCAACTTCGCCCAAAATAAAACCTTCAGGAACTGATAACATAAGAAATTGTATGAAGACAAACTGGGGAAGGTCCAATATTTTTAAGAAAATGAATATAACTAGGTCACCATTATATATTACAGAAAATCAGTACACAAATTCACATAATATGATGTGTATATTTGTCATAAAGATACAAAAATCAAAAGTGTGTAAAATATTTTCAAAGAATGACTCGGTAGGGTAGAAAAAAGGCAAAAAATAAGGCAGGAAAAATATTGTCAACTTTTAATCAAAAGAGCAAAGAAAACATAGGATAGGAAAAAGGTGATGTTGAAAATATTACCCAAATACCTATAATCCCATGGGTATGAAAGAATAAATAAACACAGACCTCACAATTTTCATAAAATTACCTCAGATGACTCTTGAACTGTTGTTTCTGACCCCTGGGCTACTGATATTTGTTCTAAATCAGAAGCACCATGATCCAGAGCTCTATCCAGAAGTGGAGGTGACCTCTTTCTATGGATCTGCATTTCCTTATAATTCCCTTTGTTTCAGGTAAATACATCCCCACTGATGCTCAATCACAAAAAAATATGGACCCACATACCTACAAACACCGGATGTAGGACAATGAATCTAAAATTATACAAATGTTACAGGTATAACTAGATGAAGGCATGTTATAAAGACTGCAGAGTGTTAAATAATTATCATCATGCAGAAAACATAAGTCAAAATGGATCAAAATGTTGGTGCATTCCTTTAATCCCAGCACTCGGGAGGCATGGGGAGACAGAACTCTGTGAGATCAAAGCCAGCCTGGTGTACTGAGCTAGTTCCAGGAGAGGTTCCAACACAATACAGGGGAACCCTGTCTTTAAAAACCAAAAACAGCCAGGTGGTCGTGGCACACACCTTTAATCCTAGCACTAGGGAGACAGAGGCAGGTGTAACTCTGTGAGTTTGAGACCAGCCTGGTCTAAAAAAGCTAGTTCCATGACAGCCTCCAACGCCATAGGGATTCTAGAACTGCAATGATATGCATTTCAAACGCACTGGCCCCTAGCTCAGATTGCAGACCCTGCTATCTTCCTGGTCTCCATAAGAATATCCCCTTGTCCTCCTGGATAGAACTGACAAGTTTTTACACCCAAATAAAACCATCTGAGGATGCAGGGATCCAAATCAGAATAAATCAAAACTAATTACAAAAAGCTCATGTGGGAGATGGAGCGTGGGAACAGATTGGAGGGCTTGCAATCCACAGCTTCCCTTTGCTTACTCCCCTCCCTTCCTGTCTTTACTGACCGAGGTTCTAATACCATTGCTTGGTAGGCAGAGCCAGGCAGATCTCTTATGAGTTTGAGGCTAGCTTGTTCTACAGAGCAAGTTGCAAATAAGGATCCAAAGCTATACAGAAAAATTTAGTGTCAAAAAACCAAAAGTGGGGCTGGAGAGATGGCTCAGTGGTTAAGAGCACTGCCTGGTGTTCCAAAGGTCCTGAGTTCAATTCCCAGCAACCACATGGTGGCTCAAAACCATCTGTAGTGAAATCTGGCGCCCTCTTCTGGCCTGCATATATACATGCAGACAGAACACTGTGTACATAATAAATAAATCTTAAAAAAAATGGAAAGTATCCAGGCAGTGGTGGTGTACGCCTTTAATCCCAGCACTTAGGCAGAGGCAGGCACATCTCTGAGTTCCAGACCAGTCTGCTATACAAGATGTAGTTCCAGGACAGTCTCCAATAACCACAGAGAAACCCTGTCTCAAAAACAATTCATTTAGAACATGGACAAAATGAACTTCAAATGGCTCTTATCCCTAAATGTTAAATGTGAATTGCAAGACTTCTAGAAGACACTGGAGAAATTAGGTCTCTCCAAATTAGGCAAGTCTCCCTCCATATGGGACAAAATGACATTGGTGATGAGTACAAAGATGTTTGTACAGAAGTCTTAATTATTCACACGCCAGGTGTTGGTGGCACAGGCCTTTAATCCCAGGTCTCGAGAGGCAGAGGCAGGTGGATCTTTGTCAATTCCGGACCACCCTGGTCTACAAGAGCTAGATCCAGAACAGCCTCCAAAGCCACAGAGAAACCCTGTCTCTAAAAACCAAAAAAAAGAAGAAAAGAAATTATGATGCTGGAATAGATATTTGTTCAACATCATTATCTACACATTTGGCTGTAAGCAATTACAAATGAGCCACCCCTGATTTACAACCAACCATGAGACCCATGTTCATGTAAAAGAATAGGACTGTAACAAGCTGCTCAAGGAGCCATTACAAGGTCACAGAAAACCTTAAAGCAGACTGTGCCATAAATTTCCAGTTTTCTTCTAGAGAAAGGCAGAGTTCTACCAGGAGGGGAATAGGACATCAGGTGACAAATACTTGAAATTTAGAACTCAGTAGTGTTAAGGATTTTCTAATCCAGCAAGGCTTTAATTTAGGCCACAAGGCAGGGAAAGGGAACATTCTTGGGTTAGTTAGTGACAACGTGGGGCCTAGGCTTTGGGAGCTTTCCATAAAAGCCTGATATATTGACAATAAAACAGAAGGCCTTGTCTAAAACCAGGAAATCGCTTGGTGGAGCTAGTCATTTGCTGGAGCAAAGCCATTGTGGAGAGGTTGCTTCAGATCTGGTGACAAGGTTATGTAATATTGACATTCTTGTCTCTGTAGTTTTTTAAATGCCTCAGTCTGGAGTAGAAGTCAGGGCCACGGACCTCCAAAAATTGGGGTAATCTCTTGTTATGGTTCTGCAAATTCTCATGTCCTCTTTTGGTTTGAGCAAATCCAGCACAACTGATGCACACACAGAAAATAACATAGAAGAATAATTTAATGTCCAATTTCTGACACATGTATCATAATACAACATGTGGAATCTGCTCTGTCAACACACCCAATACCATGCACACCTTCTACAGATCATTAATTCCTTTTCTTCCCTGGAACTCAACTTGCCTGAGTGATGCCATTGTAGCTAGAGGTTGCAGAAAGTTTAAAGCACTCTGATCATGTGTTAATGAATAATGAAAACCATCACCTCAGTAGGATCCATATGGCACTAATTTTTTGGACACTATAAACAGTTTCTCCAACAGTGGTTGTATTTTGTTTCTGCTTTAAAAATGAAGCTTTTCAGGTGGTGGTAACACACGCCTTTAATCACAGCACTTGAGAGGCAGAGGCAGCTGGATCACTGTGAATTCAAGCAAGTTCTTGATTAGGATCCAAAGCTACACAGAGAAATCATGTCTCAAAACAAAATAAACAAAAAACCCACCAAAAAAGAAAACAGAAACACAACAATTGCCTGAAGACACGAGTGTACAGTTAAGCAGTAGTTGGCCATAGAAGCCAGGCCACGGTGGGGCAAAACTTTATACCTTTTACTTTGGAGGCAGAGGCAAGTGGATCTCTCTGATTTCAATGCATCCCCGGACTACACCAGAATGATCCAGTCTAAAAGAGAAACAATGCCAGGGGGTCGTGGTGACTCCCAGTACTTGAGAGCTTGGGACATGAGTAATATGACTGGGTGGAGAGGGGAATACGATGTGGGAGGAGACTTTGTGTATTCAGTATGAAGGTTCCTAGACAGCATCTTCCCTTTTGTCTGAGGTTTCATTAGAGGTAACAACTAGGGGCTGCTTTCTCTGCTTCTCTGATCTTTCAACATTAACCCCTCTATCTGAATCCAGGTTTTCATTATTAAGACCAACTAGAATTAAAGCTACACTATCCTGTCAGGAGAAGTGTGCCATAGCAAAACTGTGGGGTAGTAGATTTGAAGTGATGTCAATAGAATTTATATAAGGATTTACAAATTTTCCTAGTTTATTGCTATATTTTGCATATGTTTGAGCATGAGTGAGAATGTTTTCTACACAAATACATGATATGGAATGAAGATAATATCTTCTTGAGTGTAGGTAACTGAACTCTGGTCATTGCCTAAAACAAGATGTGCTGAGCAATCAGCCAAGATCCACAATATGTTTTATCCAATGAGCCAAAACTCTATCATGGCTTAAAAACAACAAGAAAAATAGAACCCAAATAAATAAAGAAGTAAATGAGTGTTCCTTGGGAACATGGAGCATCAGAATTAAGGTGTTGTGTGTGGTAAATCTGCAGCATAAAATGAATACAATCCAATGGTATTGCTCAACAATTTATGACAAAATATATTTTAAAACAAAATTAAAAAGAAACATTGCGTGGTTTGTATTATGCACCCAAAGTCACAGGTTTTGTATTCATTTCTCTATAAGTAACAAGGATTTTGAAAAATAGTGTACCTTTTTCTGTACAGACATTTTTTGTGTGAGAAAGGTTTTCCATGTATGTACATGTGACATACCAGAGAAGAATGAATCGGATAACCTGGGTCTGGAGTAGCAGCTAGTTGGGAGCCTCCCTATTTGGGTGTTGGAATTTTAACTCAGTTCATCCTCAAGAAGAATATGTGCTTAGTCATCAGCCAAGCCCCCTAGTCCTCTATAGGCAAAACACTAAAAGTCTTTCACAGATTAAACACAACAAGAACAAAAGAACCTCCATAAATAAAGAAGTAAATAATCATTGGCAAATGGATCCATTGATATTAAGATAGAGTATAAGTTCAATTTGCAACATGATCTGAATATAATCCAAAAAAATCCCAACAATTTATAACAGAATATCTGAATCCAAAGTTATATGCAAAGTGGAAACACAAAGAATCCCCAAAGGGGTTAACAAAAATAGGTCTCACATTGACAAAGTATGACAAGATAGAATCAGCTTCTCATTAAAAGACTAAAGGAAACTCATCTAGATAAACTGAAATATTGACCAATATTACCCAGCTACCCATGATTATATGTGTTTAGAAATTTTAAAAAACAGACTTCACAACACCCCCAAAATTAAATCACATGGACCCTTAAACTGTTCTGCTTTTGACACTCCAGCTATTGTTATTTCTTCCAAACAGAGATGCCCTATTGTCCAGAACTCTCACCAAAAACAGGAGTAATCTCTTGCTATGGTTCTATAAACTCTCATGTCCTGTTGAATTTTGAGGCAAACCCAGCGCCTTTCATGACCACACAGAAAATAAGGTAGAAGGATAATTTAATATCCACTTCTTTCCACATGTATCATGTCACAGCATGTGGAATCTGCCCTACTCCCCCAATTCCATGCACACCTGAGAAACTTCTGCAGAGCACACATTACTTTTTTTCACCTACAGCTCAACTTTACTGATTCACATCATTGTAGCTGGATGTAGCAGAAAGTTAAAAGCATTCTGATCACATATTGCTGAAAGATGATCCCCATCACTTCCTTCAACCACTTTCTAAACTATGTGCAACATGTGTAAAACAAATCTGAAAATTGAAAGAAATTCATAAATTCCAGAAACCAATCTTTCAGATTTCCAATGGATGCACCCAGGACATACCCAATGAAACCCTTAGATGCACACTGGACACTGATATTAAAAGTATCACATCTTCACACAGCCAGGGCTCTAAGCTTTCCTCTCTTTCCCTAGGGAACCTACAATCAAGGAGGCTTAAAGGACAAGGGACACTGTACAGTAGAGCACATGGCTAACTGTCCTTCCCCATCATAGCATCAATGACAGGCAGATCTTCTGCTCCAGCTCTGAATCCCCAACATTCACCATGCTGTGACTGTCATCTTCATTATAGCTCCTACAAAAAGCCAGCAGAAAAACCTGGCTAATATTCTGTTCAGCTTCCTACAGAATTGAAAGCTTACTCGGTGGTGGCGTGGAGACACATGGCTTTAATAACTGCACCAGAGAGGCCGATGCAGTAAGATCTCTGTGAGTTCAAGACCAGATTGCTCTATATGGTGAGTCCCAGTAGGACATGACTTTTGAAGAGTGAAACCCAGTCTGGAAAAACAAGCAGCCAATAACTAACTAAATAAATAAATGAAATGATGGCTCAGCAGACCTGCTACGAACACCATACACTCACTTTGGTATAGATCATGATCTTTCTTATAACTCATTTCAGCAAAGGCAGAAGAAACCATGACAAGAACCCACAAATTACCTGACCCTAGTACTCCTGAAGGCTAACACCTGCCCCCAAAGAAAACCCACATTGGCTAAAGCCAACCAGGCAGGACTCATATTAGCAGCTTCCCTACTGGTTGATCAGAGATCCAATGACTCAGACAGCACAGTCCTTCCATCTCTGCCCTTAGAGCAGAGTAGACCAAGCCTAAGTCTAAAAAGTTTGTATTTTAGTATCAACTCCTACTCTCTCATATAGTGCACCCTGTTCCTCATCAAAAGCACAGGGTCTTATGTGCACATTCCATTAGACACTTAATATCCTGTGCAAGAAACCCATTGCCCCAGAGCTTGGAAAACCTGAGAGCAAACACAGGTTACATCATACAGTAACAGTTTTCTCTGTGTAACTGAGTTAAAGGAAAACCGGCCACAGAATAGAAAACAATGGAGTATTGATAGTGCTTAGAGGCAGAAAACACAAGGTGAACATGATGCATTTAAAATGTGAAAAATTATTTTGAAAACGTGAAATACATTTTATGATGGTGCGTTCCAGAGACTACAGACTAGGAATAGGGCAGATGAAAGGTTTCTCATATCTTCCTATAAAGATGATCGCCATAAATCAGACAGATTCCAGTCCTTAGAAGTAGATACTAGTAGTTAAGTAAAATACCATCAGACAGCCATGATATTCCTTAAGTAAATTCTTAAGTACAGCATTGACCTGAAACAATGGGTCATTTTTCAGGGACAATGTCCTGAGGTGAAGGTCATGCAGATTTGAAAGATATCACAAGAAGAAGGTAGCAAAGATAAATGCTAGGTTTGTGAGGGATTGCAGATGATATGCCCCAGACTAACTAAGCTTCTTGAAAAGAATAGCATCCTGTACACCATATAAATTGAGTGGGAGGTTAGAAGTATATGGGAGAATCATATGAAGTCATCAAAATATCATATAATTGGAGAAATTCAGGTAGAGACTAGTCAAACAATTCCACACAACAGAAACAAAGTATCTCAAGAACATTACTGACTTAAGACACAGTGGCCTTAGGACAGAAAACAATAGCTCCAATGCTAGTAAGAGTTTGGTTCTCAGGATTTGAAGAGACACTTCCAAAAGTTCCTTACCCAGGCCATTAACTACTCTCCCAAACATATTGCAGATTTTAGAAAGGAGTCCTGTTTATTGTCAAAACATCAGGGCCCAATGAAAGCTCCCAATCCCAAACCCCAGGTTGTTACTGAGTCATCCCAGCCTGAGGGCTTAAATGAAAAGCCTTGCTTGATGAGGTGAGTTCTTTACACAACTGTGTTATATTTTCAAATAATTGTAACCTGGTCTCTCATTGTACCCCTGACAAAATTATGGTTTTTCTCAAGAAAAATAAAAACTTAGAATTTTATGACACCAGGGTTTGGGATTTTTGTAACCCTGTAATGCCTCCATGAGCAGCTTTCAGAGGCTTGTTCTTGATATGGGGATGGGATTCGTGTTTATTATAATTCAGGCGTGGCTTCCTTGTAACATTTTTGCTGACAAATGTCTAGACAATCCTGGTGAAGAAATGTGTATCCTAGCATCCAAAATAGGCTGGTTAGCTTGTGCTTAAATTTTGGGTGTTTCAGATACAGTCTTTGTCAGCTCAATTCTATTTAGGGAGACATACTATTTTCCTAAGCATTGGTAAATCATTTGTATCACCAATTCTACTCTTTTAAATTAGGGCATCATGGGGAAATGGTACTCAACATATGAGATGCATCGGTATAACCTGAACACAATTAACTAATGATGTGTATTACTTGTAAATGTTGAATGCAAAGTGTTGAATTTTAAGATGCTAGTTGAAAAATACGTCAGACTTAGGAAACCTGCTTTCCATATATGCATCAATATTGTTGAAGTTGACTAGAAAAGTGTTCCTAAATACATCTCCCTCCTGCCAATTTTCTGATCAGATGAAGACCACGGAACAAATTATTGAGAAACCTCCCTCTAGGTGAAATAATTCACAGAGACTAGATGGCACTTCACAAACAGGGAATCTGGTTGCAGTTTCCCAGCCAGATACAGGGAGGACCCACCACACTATCTGCCACACCTCACTATCTGCTTCTCCCCATTTACAGATAATATCCCGTAGCTCAGCATCTTCTGGTTTCCTAGATCACTGAAACTCAGCACAGCTCCCTGCAGCAACTGTACCACAGCACACAAAACCACTGTTTCCTGTTCAAAGTCAAGCCTGAAGGCAGGTAACAGGAAGATCCCTGTACCTCTTCTGACAGGCAGATCACATGGAAGGCCTGTTTGGATAGTGAGTCTTGAGTGACAAAAATACCTCCCACAGGGTTAGAGTGTGCTTAAAGACACAGTATTGTGGTTCCTGGCCTTACCACCCACACATGAAAAAAGTCTTTTCTAGATCTGCAATAATATGCATTTCAATAGCACTGCCCCTGGCTCAGATTGCAGACCCTGCTATTTTCCTGGTCTCCATAGGAACATCCCCTTGTACTCCTGGATACAACTGAAAAGTTTCTACACACATATAAAACTATGGGAGGAGGCAGGGATTCAAATCAGACCAAATCAAAACAAATTAGAAAAACCTCATGTGGGAGATGAAGTGTGGGGACATATTGGAGGCTTGTGATCCACAGCCTCCCTTTGCTCCCTTCTCTCCCTTCCATCCCTTCCTACCCTCCCTTCCCCCCTCCCTTCCCGTCTTTACTGACCCAGGCATTTAATCCCAGGGCTTTGGAGGCAGAGCCTCCTTTGACTTTGAGTCTAGCTTGTTCTACAGAGCAAGTTCCAGGTAAGGCTCCAAAGCTATACAGAGAAACAATGTCTCAAAAAACAAAATGTAGGGGCTGGAGAGATGGGTCAGTTGTTAAGAGACCTGCCTGCTCTTCCAAAGGTCATGAGTTCAATTCAATTCAATTCCCAGCAAACACATGATAGCTCATAATCATCTGTAGTGAAATCTGGTGCCCACTTCTGTCTTGCAGACATACATGCAGGCAGAACCCTGTGCACATAATAAATAAATAAATCTTAAAACAATGAAAAGTAGCCAGGCAGTGGTGGTGCATGCCTTTAATCCCGGCATTTGGAAGGCAGAGGCTGGCAGATCTCTATGAATTCACTAACCAGCTTGCTCTACAAGAGCTAGTTGCAGGACAGCCTCCAAAGCCACAGAGAAACTCTGACAAGAAACAAACCAAAAAGTGAAAAATAATAAATACAGAAAAGGAAGAAAATGATGGGTGGTGGTGGTGAAGGCCTTTAATCCCAGAACCTGGGAGGCAGAGGGAGGCAGACCTCTGTGAGTCTGAGACCAGCCTATTCTAAAAGACACAGTTCCAGAACAGCCTCCAAAACCACAGAGAAACCCTGTCTCAAAAAACAATGCCATTTACAACATGGACAAAATTAACTCCACCTAGATCTTATACCTAAATTTTAAATGTGGCTGTCTGTTTTATTGTCAATACATCAGGCTTTAATGGAAATCTCCCAAACCCTAGGCTCCAGGCTTTCCCTAGCTATCCCAAGAATGTTCCCCCTCCCTGCCTTGTGACCTAAATTAAAGTGTTGCTTCATTAGACAAGTCCTTAACACAACAAAGCTTTACATTTCAAATAGTTTTCACCTAGTGTCCTATTGCCCAGCTGGTAGAACTCTGCCTTCTCAAGAAGAAAACTGGAACTTTATGGCACAACCTGCTTTCAGGTTGCTTTTGACTCTTTAATGGCTCCTTGAGCAGCTTCTTACAGTCATATTCTTTCATATAAAAATGGGTCTGATGGCTGGATGTAAATCAGGGGTTGCCCATTTGTAATTGTTTGCAGCCAAATGTCTAGACAATGCTCTCGAAAGAATATCTATCCCAGCATCATAATTTCTAACAGACCTGGTTATCATATACTTATCTTTGTGTGTTTTAAAAGCAGCACTCCCTCAGTTAAATTCTTCTTAGTGAGACTTACAATCTCTTAAGTATTGGTAAATTTTTATTAGCAATTTTACTCTTCTAGATCACAGATTAGTAGTGGGGTGCTACCCAACACACGAGATATCTTTTACAATCTATAACAATAAATGGATCAGTCATGTAAAGCTGAAATGCAAAGCCAGGCATTAGTTGTACACAACTTTAATCCCAGCACTTGGTAGGCAGATGCAGGTGGATATATGTGAGTTCCAGGCCAGACTTGTCTACAAGATCTAGTTCCAGGACAGCCTCCAAAGCCACACAGAAACCCTGTCTCCAAAAACCCCCCAAAATAGCTGAAATTCAAAGTTATGAACCTCTCTAGACGGTAATGAAGAAACCAGACCTCTTCAAGTTGAGCAATCTGCTTTCCATGTATGCATCAAAAGCAGGTTGAAGTTGGCTACAAAAATGTTTCTACACACTTCTCCCTGTTCCCAATGTTCAGAGCAGACTCTTTCCAGAGAGGAAGGTTATTGAGTCACGTGCCTCTGGTTGCAGGCCGTTTCAAGTACTACATGAGACATCACAGGACAGGGAGTCTGGCTGCAGCTTTCCACACAGTTCCAGGGAATACCCACCACACTGGCTCCAGCACTTCACCACCTGCCACTCTCCATTTGCAAACAGCAACCCCTTCCTCACCATGTTGTGGTTTTCCAGTTTGTCTTTCTCAAAGCACAGCACACAAAACCATTGGAGCCATTTTCTCTTCAAAGCTCAGCTTGAATCCAGCAGCCAGAAGGGACCTCCAGCACTTCTGACTCCTAAGTCACCTAGGGGTCTGAGTTGCTAATAAGTCCTGAGTGACAAGAGCACCTCCCATAGTGTGTCAGTGTGCTTAAAGACAGAGAACAATGGTTCCTGATCCTGACTTCCACCACAGATAAAAAACAGTCTTCATAAATGCCATAAAATTAACTTAAAATAACCTTAAACTATTCTGCTTCTGACCGTCCTGCTACTGATATTTCTTCAAAAGAGAGAGGATCAATTGTCTAGAGCACTCCAAAAAATGAGGGTAAACTCTTGCCCTGGTTCTGCACACTCTCATTTCCTCTTGGGGTTTGAACAAACCAAGAACCACTGATGCACACACAGAAAATAACATAGTAGGATAATTTAATGTCCACTTCCTGCCACATGTACCATGACACAACCTGTGGAATCTGAACTATCCATCCACCCAATACCATGCATACCTTTGCTTCCCTGGAACTCAACTTTCCTTAATCATGCTATTGGAGCTGGAGGTAGCAGAAAGTTAATAGTACTCTGATCATTTATTAATGAAGAATGAAAACCATCATCTCAGTAGGATCATTATGGAATTAAATTTGTGGAGACTGTAAACAATTCCTCCAAGTGTGCTGGTATTTGTTTCTTCATTAAAAATGAAGCTTGCCACCTATGGGTGTCACATGACTTTAATCACAGGACGGCAGAGCCAGAGGCAGGTAGATCACCATGAATTTGAGTGAGTTTCCGATCAGGCTACAAAGCTACAGAGAGAAACCCTATCTCCAAAAAGAAGTAATCAAACAAAAAAACCTACAGAAAATCAAAACCAAGCAAAACATAAAGACAAAACTTTCCCGAAGACCAGAATATGGATCCATGCAGTAGTTAGCCACAGAGGTTAGGCCATGGTTAAGCAAATCTTTAATCCCAACACTTGGGAGGGAGAGGCAGTTGGATCTCTGTGATTTCAAGGCTACCCAGGGCTATACCAGATTGACCCAGTCTAAAGAGAAACAGCAAAATGGTGGTGACTCAAACCATTATCCCAGTAATTGGAAGGTGGAGAGAGGAGTAATAATCCTCTGTATAGATATATGCTCAGAGGAGACAGAAGCTCATTGTGTTCTGTCTGAAGCTTCCTAGGTACAGGATCACCCCTTTCACACCTTTTATCTGAGGATTCAGTGAGGAAAGAAGGAGGTCTGGCTACTCTGCTTTTCTGATCTTTTACCATTAACACCTCTATCTGACTCCAAGTTATTATCATTAAGATGAACTATAATTAGTGCTACAATCTCCATTGTACACTAGTGTGTCATAGAGTAGAATGGATGGTAATAGAATTGATGGTATAAGGATTTGCCAATTTACCAAATTTCTTGATATATTTTGCATATGTTTTTGCACCTGATAGAATGTTTTCTAAATGTATACAGGATATGGAATGGAGATAATTATGAGCCACGTGAGTGTTGGTTTCTGAATTCTGGTCATCTCCCAAATGCAGATGTGCTCAGCTAGCTGCCAAGATCCACAACATTTATTATCTTATAAACCAAAAATGTTTCACAGTTTAACAGAAATGAGAAAAACTGAACTGGCTGGGTGTTGGAAGCACACGACTTTAATCCCAGCACTCAGAAGGCAGAGGCAGGCAGATCTCTGTGAGTTTGAGGCCAGCGTGATCTATAGAGTGCCAGGATAGGTTCCAAAGCTACAAAGAGAAACCCTGTGTCGAAAAACCAAAAAAAGAAAAACCAAACCTAAATAAAGATGTAAATAAGTCATAGTTGGGAACATGATGCATTAGAATTAATATGCTGTATATGAAAAATTTGCAACATAAAATAAATACAATACAATGATAATGAATAACAATTTAACAAAATGCTGATTAAAAAGCTACATTTACAAAAATAAAATAAAAAGCTATATTCACAGTGGAAATACTCAGAATATTCAATGGAATTATACAAACATAGTACACAGAATGATGTAATATGACTTCTATACTTACCTCAAATCTACAACAATAAACGTGTATAATATTTGTAAAAAAATGATTATAGAGATCATTTTTAGAGCATGGAGTCACAGCCTGCCCCTGCCTGGATTTAGGCCTCTTACCTGTGTCCAGATCAGGATATTTATTCCTACAAACCTTCATAATAGGAGGCCACATCCCACCACCCACTCCAGCAGCTTGCAAAGAGAGCACAATGAAGAAGGAGGCCTTGGCCATTTCTGCTCTGGATGCCCTGCCCAGGTTCCTACCCCAAGCAATGTTTGCAGTGGCCTTCAAGAACACACATACAAATATCCTATGGGCCATGGTACCTGCCTGGCCCTTCCCATGCCCTCCTGATGCATTTCATTCCTTTTTTGTTGGTTTTTCGAGGCAGGGTTTCTCTGTGTAGCTTTGGAGCCTATCCTGGCACTCTCTCTGGAGACCAGGCTGGCCTTGAACTCACAGAGATCCACCTGCCTCTGCCTCCCGACTGCTGGGATTAAAGGCGTGCACCACCAACACCTGGCTCCTTTTGGATTTCTAATAAAAATCCCACACCTGGATACACTGAAGGCTCTGCTTGATGGACGATAAGTGCTTACTACACAGAAGGTTTGACCCAGCATGGTGAAAGTCAGATTGCTGGATTTGATGGCTGTACTCTGAGACTTTTAGGAGTATATGCCCTGCAAACTATGAAGGTGACTGCTCCCATGAGGTCCAGAGACAAAAGCAGCCAATGTAGTCCTGCCTGACTCAGGGGAGAAAAATATTTGAACATGGTAACCGACCTCAACATTGTGAGTGGCAAGCTGGTTTAATGTGCCACGTACTTGTTGCAGGAGGCTCAGTGGAGAAAACACCTGATTCATCTATGTTGTTTCAAGCTTCAGATTTTGATGTCTCGTGTCTCCCCTGTCATAGAGATCTTACAATATTAGATCTCCACTGTATCCAGGAACTGCAAATCACTAATTTCTGGAGACCAGAAATGTTGTTTTTGGACATTGTCTGGGGCATATGAGAAACCCTCATGCACTCTTGCTAGGGGCCATGTTAACTACCATCACTATGAATGAATTTGAAGAGCTGGAAGAAGGGTGGTTAAGCACATTGCATTCAACATCACCCAAATTCCACTGAGTCCAGCATCTCTACATAATGACTATGTTTCAGTATGCTACATGACATTGTGCCTCAGTTATCTGGAGAAGCCCTTGGAGACCCTGTCCATCACTTCCTGCCACATCTCATGGTCAGACTTAGATTACCTGCCAAAGTGCCTGGACCTTTCTGATCTCAAACATCTGTTGCTGAGTTCCTTACTTTGACTTGATTTGGTTAGGCCATTTGGAAATCTCCTTGAGTGAGCCAAAGTCGCCTTGAAAACTCTGGAAATGAAGAAATGTTGGCTGGAGGTTTCTGAATCATGTACTTTCATTCCTGTCCTGAGCCAATATATTTATTCCAAAGACAGAAGTCCATATTCTAGAGCTCTCTCTGCCAAAGGATGAGATTTCTTGCTATGGCTCTGAAGCCCTTTATGGCTCCTGTGATATTAGGTAAACCCAGACCCACTGATTCCCAATCCTGAAACAACATGAAGAATGGTGCAAGCTGTGGTTCCTTCCCTAAGTATTTGCCTAATATCATGTAAACCTGAAAACACTGCACACCATAAACTTCTTTTGACCCCTAGATCTGAGCTACACTTAATCACACTATTATGGCTGGTGGCAAAAGAAAGTCAAAAACATTCCAATCATGTGTTCCTAGGAGACAATCCATATCACCATCTTTCTACCATTTTCTAAATTATTTGTAATATTTGTATGACCAAACTGAAAGTGGAATGCAATATTCAAAAATTCTAGAAAGCAGACTGTTTTCCAATACTGCATTCCAAGTGCAATGCCTGTGAGTGCACAGCAGACAATGATACTACAAGCATCATATACTCACACACTAGTGCTGCAGAGTCTCCTGCTATCCAAAACATTCCATATACAGGGAGGTTCAGAGGACAAGGACAACAGCCCATGTCATCACATTGAGCAAGATTACCACAGTCTGTCTCATGGCTCATTTAAATCCGAGCAGAAATAACAGCTCATCAGACCTGCTCTGGACATCTCCACACACACACCATAGTATAGCTTATGTTCTTCCTTACATCTCCCTAGAGCAGAAGGAGAAGAGACTCCTGGATAGAAACTGCAAGCTACTTGCCATGGGTACTCCTGATTGCTAAGCTTTCCCAGAGTCCCTCAGCAGCTAGGACCACCCAGCTGGGACTACAATATTAGCAGTCCTCCTACCAGGTGATCAGAGATCAAATGACACAGATAGCACAGTCATTCCAGCTCTGCACTTCCAGTCAGATAAAATTGGCCTAGTCAAGCATGAAAAACAATGCCATTTACAGCATGCACAAAATTGACTCTAAATGGATCTTACACCTAAGTATGAAATGTGAAGTGTATAACTTATAGAAGACATTAGAATAACTAGGCCTCTCCAAGTTTAGCAACTTGACTTCCACATGCACCAAAAGGACATTGGTGATGAATATAAAGTAATTTCTACACAAAGCTCCCTCACCCAAATGCTTTCTGCAGATGCTGGCCACAGAGTGAAGTATTCATCATCCCAGCACCAGGGTCTTTGGATTTGCTAGGAACACATGGGACCTCACAGAACACAGAATTTGACAGGAGATTCCCACCCAGCCTCTCGGAGGTCCTGCCACACCATCTCCCATGCCTCTCCATCCTGTACTCCCCATCTTGGGATTCCATCCCCTCACTCATTATGCTGTTGCTTCTGTGCTTATCCATGCTCTCCTCACAATCCCCTACAGTAGCACTCATAGTGCTGTAATCAATAATACACTTGGGCCTGTTCTGGGGTAAAACCAAGACTGCACCATGGCTCCAGCAAATGTCCTGCAAGACTCACAACTGCTGTTCTAGCTGGGTGTCACTGATTGGCTCTTGTTGCATGTGTTACAAGATCACTTCCTTAAGGGCTAGAGTGTGCTTAAAGACACAGCACAGGTGTCATGGCCCTGACTTCTAATCCAGATTCAGACTTCTGTGCATATGTTGTCTACAGAGCTCTGTAACCTGACACAAAGTTTCAATCAATGACCTGCTTCTCAAACCTCTTAGCTAACATAACTTTGTCAAGCAGTATAGATCATATTTGCACAGGAGAGTTACTTAATTGCAAATTCAAAATGCATTGGCTTAAGATAACTTTCGCCACTGTAAACACACACAATATGGTCTGTTTATACACATTACATGAATTAAAACATTCTGGGAGCCAGGCATGTGTGGCACGAGCCTTTAATCCCAGCACTCGGGAGGCAGAGGAGGGCAGATCTCTGTGAGTTTGGGACCAGTGAGGTCTACATGTAGAGCTAGTTTTAGGACAGCCTCCAAAGCCACAGAGAATCCCTGTCTCAAAAAAAATAAAAACATTATAGGAAATTACAAAATCACTACCAATGCCAAAATCAGGTCTGTTTCCATAACTGTGACTACAGCAGCTGGTTGCCTATCCTGAATCCTACTGCAGTGTAAACTGTTCCTCCTGTATTCTGAAGGCAGAAGCAATGCTCCCCCATGGGAACCCTTTTCCTGTGACTGCATTGGATATTTGACTACATGACTTAAATGGACAATTTGAAAAATCTGAGTTGGTGAGTGATTTAAGAATTTTGAAGGTGTAGTACAGAAGACAGGAAGGTCATTGCCCTCGAGAGCAACAGACTGGAATCAAAGCCACCTGAGACTCAAAACAGAGCTTGTTTGAGAAAAAAAATTGTAACAGAATGGAAATGCAGCTGCTCTAGCATTAATACATCTTACCAGGGGAAAATCACTTCACACACTTAGGAGACCAATAAAGAAAATGCATTTAGTGACATCATGCATCCATCTGCAGCTACTGCTCCAGAGGAGCCAGTCTAGACACATTTTTCATTTCATATATTCTGTCAACATTAAATGAATTTTAGCTTCATACTTCAGGTAACACTTTGAACAAATTAAATAGAGGAGAAAGCATGTATAGCTTCATGGGCAGATGGGAGACTTACAAGGCAAAAATATTCCCAGAATAGGTTAAGTACACCAGAGAGCTGAAAGAGCAGGATCTTCTTCACTGACCAGAACCTGAGGTGAAGGTGGTGGGGGATGAGAAAGATAGGCAAGGTAAAAGGTATAAAAGTTTAAAGCAGGGATGAGGAGGTCTTGAGCAGGATATGCCACATGTAAGTAAGTTTAAGAAGCATATCATATTGTATACTACTTCCAGGGGGAAAAGGGAAGAAAATGGAAGACTTCTATTAAGTCAGTAGAAACCACCATGCAATGGGACAAACTCAGGTAGGAACCTAAATAAATAATGCTGAACAAGGGAACACAGAGTATCTCAAGATCATTGCTGACTAAGCCTAGAGTGCCCTTGGATCAAAAACCATAGCTCCATGTAGTCGGAAGAGTTGGGTTCTCCATATCTGAAGCAACCTCTCCACAATTGCTTTGTTCGAGATCATTACCAGCTCTCACAAGAAAATTCCTAGTTTTAGATAAGCCTCTTTATGTTTTGTTTTTTGAGATAGGGTTTCTCTGTGGCTTTGGAGGCTGTCCTGGAAGTAGCTCTTGTAGACCAGTCTGATCTGGAACTCACAGAGATCTGCCTACCTCTGCCTCCCAGTGCTGCGATTAAAGGCATGGGCCATCACCTCCCGGCAAGGTTATTTTGTTTTTAATTGTCAGTACATCAGACCCTTAGGGAAAACACCCAAGGCCAAGACCACAGACTGTTACTAGCTATTCCAAGAATGTTCCTCCTCCCTGACTTAGGGCCTAAATAAAATCCTTGGTAACATAAAGGATTTTACAAATGCTTAGGAGATAGTAAGTCTCAAGAAGTAGCTGAGGGAGGACTGCCTCAAAAATCATGCCTCTTAGAGATTAGCATGCTAGGATATACATTTGTTCACAGGAGTGTCTAGACTCAACAGGAGTGTCTAGACTCTAGACTTTAAACCATTACAAATGAGCCACCCCTGATTTACAACCAGCCACTGGACCCATGGACATATCAAAGTACAGCCCTGTAATAGGATACTCAAGGAGGCATTACAGGGTCTCTAGGAACCTTAAGGCGTGGTGTGCTATAAAGTTCCAGTTTCCTACTTGAGTAAAGCATAATTCTGCCAGAGGGACAAAAGGACACCAGGACAACTATTTGAAAATTAAACATTATTGTACTTAGGACTTTCCTGATCAAACAAGGCTTTCTTTTTCTTTTCTTTCCTTTTCTCTTCCTTCCTTCCTTCCTTCTTTCTTTCATTCTTTCTTGCTTTCTTTCTTCCTTTCTTTTTTTGAGACAGTGCAACAGCTCTGGGTTTGGGATGGTGCCGCTCACTGGGGACACGCATTTTATCCCACTTTTTTTCTTTGTGGTTTTTGAGAGGGTTTCTCTGTATAGCTTTGGAACCTGTTCTGGTACTCACTCTGTAATCCAGAGATCCTACTGGCTCTGCCTCCCGAGTGTGGGATTAAAGGTGTATGCCACCAAAGCCCAGGTTTTCTGCTTTTTTAAATAGAAAAACCCACATTTTGCTGGGCGTTGGTGGCACACGCCTTTAATCCCAGCACTCAGGAGGTATAAGCAGGCAGATCTCTTAGATGTCGAGGCCAGCCTGGTCTCCAGAGCGAGTGCCAGGATAGGCTCCAAAGCTACACAGAGAAACCCTGTCTCGAAAATTAAAAAAAAAACCCGCATTTCTTCACCCTGTCGCTACCTGCATGCGTGCAGCAGGGGGAGGGGGAACCGGATTCCTAACGAGTCTATGCCACGCCCAGGTCACATGTTTGAAACCAAAGAGAGAACCAAATTATCCTTTAGTTTTTCTTCTGTTCATCGTTTTGAGAAATTTTTAAATGTAAATCTGCTGGTTTTTCTTTTCAGGTCCGTGTAAACAGACCCGGGTAGTTCTGATACATTTCGATCCTCAGTTTCCCCATACAGTGGGGGGCGGGGAGGCTACAACTGGTTTTTCATCTTTTTTTCCAGTTTTTTTAAAGCAGTCACATCTACAACCACCCGTGACGTCCCTGCAGGGGATGTGCTGAGTCCTGGGGCCGTGAAGTATTCATGTTCCAGCCCCAGAACTGAGGAGTTTGCTGGGACCACATGGGACCTCACAGAACACTGAATGCGGCAGGAGGTTCACACACAGCCTGCTGTAGCGACTGCCAAACCATCTCCCATGCCCCCCCATCCCGTCCTCCCCATCTTGGGGTAGCATCCCATCACTCACCATGCTGTGGATTCTGCGCTCATCCATGTTCTCCTCACAGTCCCATACAGTAGCACTCACAGAGCAGCAATCAATCCTCTGGTGCCTCTTCTGCTGTAAAACAAAGCCTGCAGCATGGCTCCAGGAAGTGTTCTGGAAGACTTGAGATTGGCGGGTTGGCCTGCTGCCTCTGATAGGCTAGTGATGCTTGAATGACAGCAGCACTTCCTTAAGACTTATAGTGTGCTTAAAGACACAGCACGGGGTCAGGGCCCTGGACTGGACTCCAGACAGGGAACTTTTAGAGATCTGCAGAGACAAGGATTTCATTATCACTTACCCCTGTCTCCAGTAGATGACAAGCTCTCCTCCTGTAGTTCACAGGTGCATCCTCGTCTTCCTCCTCCACACAATGTGCTTGCTTGCCCAGACCATTGCAAAATATGGACCTGAGTGATTCTCTTATTCAACAAATGAAGGGTGTCTAGGATATTAAAAAATAGATTTTTAGGACACAAATGAAGATTATTCTACAGGGTGGTGGTGGCACACACCGTTAATCCCAGCACTGGGAAGGCAGAGGCAGGTGGTTCTCTGTGAGTTCAAGGACAGCATGGTTTACAGAGTGATGGATTTTTCCCATGACTTTTTTTTTAATTTTTGTGTGTAGCCCTGCATCACATTCTGTAGACCAGGCAGTCCTGAAACTCAGGAAATCCAACTGCTTCTGATTCCTGGGATTAAAGATGTGCACCAACACCAAGCTGTTAAAGTTGGATTTTATCACCTCCAAAGATCTATATTAAAGATATGTGTTCCTATATTAAAAACTTTAATAAGAAAATACCTGCTGGGAATTGGTGGTGTACACCTTTAAATCCACCACTTGAGAGGCAGAAGCAGTCGGATCCCAGATCCCTGTGAGTTCGAGGCTAGCTGGTGTACAAAGCAAGTTGCAGGACTGGATCCACATGTACTGTGATATCCTGTCTCAAAAAAAATCCAGAAAACAAACAAAAACAATGCCCAACCTCATTGAATTTTTGGTGTTTTCAGAGGTAGTCAGTTTTACTGCCTAGAATAGCCATCACCACAAGCAAGACAGCAATCCTGGTTGGTTATTATTCATATGAAAAAGCAGACTGCCTTTCAAGGTCGTTAATGAATTGTGCTGGAATGTTGATGGGGTTTGTTCTGAATCTGTGGACTGCTGTTAGTTGGATGGATTTTTTACAGTGTTCATTCTACTGATCTAGGAGCATTGGAGATCTTTCCATCTCCTCAAATCTTCTGCAATTTCTTTCTTCAAACACTTAAAGTATTTTTAATTAAACAAGTTAGAGTTACTTGAATATATTTTATATTATTTGAAGCTATTGTGATTGCTGTTGCTTCCTTTATTTCTTTCTCAAGTTGTTTGCCATTTTTGTATAGGAGGACTAATGATTTTTTTAGTTACTCTTGTATCCCATCACTTTGCTGAAAGTTTTAATCACCTGTACCTCCATTGATGAATTTTTAGTGTCACTTAGGTGGTACCACTGTATCATCAACAAGTAACAGCATTTCTACTTCTTCCTTTCCAAATTATATTCCATTGTTGTCCTTTAGCTGTTTATCAGTCTATCTAGAACTTCAAGTACTGTATTGAGTAGATATAGACTTCACAACCTTGTCAAGTTACAGATTTTATTGGAATTCCTTTGGTTTTTCTCTCCATTGTATTTGATGTTGTCTATAGGTTTGCTGTAAATGTCCTTCATTATGTGTGTACGTAAATTGTATCCCTAATATCTCCAAGACTTTTATGATATTTGTGCTTTGTCAATGATTTATTTATCTATTTATTTATTTATTTATTTATTTATTTATTTTTCAAGACAGGGTTTGTCTGTGCATCTTTGGAGCCTATCCTGGCACTCACTCTGGAGACCAGGCTGGCCTTGAACTCACAGAGATCTGCCTGCCTCTGCCTCCCAAGTGCTGGGATTAAAGGCATGCACCCCCAATACCAAGCTTATCAATGACTTTGTAAGAATGTAAAGGGATAATAAGAGTGTTTTTTAAAGTTTATTTTTATGGTGGATTACAGTTACTGATTTTTGTATGTTGAACCATCACTCCCTATCTGAGATGAAGCCTACTGGATCAGTTTGGATGACAAAGTTACTCAGTGGCTTTTGGTACTGGGACTCCCTCTGTAGACCAGGTTGGCCTCAAACTCATAGAGATGCATCTGCCTGTGTCTCCCAAGTGCTGGGGTTAATACCAACTGCCACCACTGCCCGGCTCTTTGTAACTTTATATAACTCAAATATTTTGTAAGTAACAGCAGAAATAATAGGACACAGAAAAGGTAGTACTGAAAAGTATCAATAATTGTTGATAACCTGGATTCTCCCTCTCCCTAGGTTCTGTGCAACCTGGCCCTGATTCTGCTCCCAATTCCTCTCCTCCCACCCTGGTGTTTTCTCTTTAGCCCCCACATGTCACTCCACATCAGCCCTCTTTTGGGCCTGTCACTTCCTTAGAGATCCTTTCCTGGTCTAGTGGCGTCTCTAACACTTGGATTCCCTGCCTGCTCTGGGATCAATCTTCTCTTCTCTTTTCCAGGTGACCTTCCCTTGCCCTGGGATCTGTTTTTCACAGGTGATTGTTCCTTCTGACATCTCAAAGACTGTCAAAGTTTGCATGGCTGTGTGGTTCATGTGTTAATTGACTGAATTAGGATTCTGCATACAGAGACCATGTAAATCTTGGCCAAAGGCAGTTCTGTGATTCTGGTTTCTAAGGTCCCAACTACTGAGCCTCAGTCTTAACTGTTCCCTTTGCCTTTATAAGCAAGTGCCTGCCACACGTTTCCTCTCTTTCCATTTCTGCTCCATATTGGTTAACACCTACCCCTCCCTTTATTCCCTTTTCCAATAAACTCCATGTGGATTTGTTGAGTGTATTGGATCATGTTTTATCACCCAAATGCACAGCAAAAGACAACAACAACATTATCTTTAGAATAACTGTGAATAGTGTATCTATTGAGCTAGAACCATAGCTCAGGTTAAGAGTACTTCTTGTTCTATCATTGTACTACAGTTCTATTTCTATCCCACAACCCTGGTGGCTTTCACCCACCAGTAACTACAGCTCTTAGAGAACACAATTTCTCCTGATCTCCATGGGCTCTTGCATATGCTTGTACATTTATAGACATAATTTAAAATAACTAACACACACACACTCACTCACATATATATAATTTTTGAGACAGTTTTTCTCTTTGTAGCCCTGGCTATCTTTCAGCTCAGAGATTCTTTTGCCTCTATCTCCAGGGTGCTGAGATTAAATACTTGAACCAACGCTGCCTGCCTAAATTCTTTTTTTAAGTTTATTTGATTTCCTGTTGATTAAAAAGAAATCCCCAAATTACATAACTAAAGTGAAGATCCAGAGTGCAATGGTTAACTGTCTTTGGCTAGACTGGAGTTCACTGCTACACTTCCTCTGGGACACCTAGATTAAAAACTTGGTATCAGCAGGGACTGTTAGCTCAATATTAAACTGCCCATAAATGCCGGACTATGGAGGCTAGAGCTGGGAGATAGCCAGAGTTTGAGGCTAGTCTGGGCAACATAGTAAGACTCTTTCTAAAATAACCAACAAAATGTCACAGTGTCACACACTTGTCACTCAACACTTAAGAATTAGCAACTGGATAATCAAGCCTGCAAGGTCCTCTTGTGCTATGTAGAGAGCTCAAGATGAGTGTGCACTACCTGAAAAATTGTGTAAAGAAAGGAGCCCACAGAAACTACACATCAAAACAGAACTACTGAAAACTGTATCGTCTTTGATATCTACCCTTAGTCACTAGAGCTTAGGAAACAATAACCTAAAAGATTTTAAAAAGAGCCGGGCATTGGTGGTGCATGCCTTTAATCTCAGCACTTGAGAGGCAGAGGCATTCAGATATCTGTGAGTTTGAGGCCAGCCTGGGCAGCATTGAACAACATCAATTGTAGATGAAAGATAAATGCCACTAATACACAGGGAAAATCTCTAAAATGGGATTAGGGAAGAAATCAATCCCTAGCCATAACAATTATCATCCTTTCACTACAATTACACTTTAAAATTGGGTTGTGAGTTACCTGTCACCATGATCCAGCAATCCCAGCTACCCCAGAGGCTTAGACAGTAAAAAAGGCTACAGTATATCCAGGAGTTCCAGAACATCAATGACATCTTCTCAAGAAATAAAAAATTATTAAAAACTAGGGGAGCTGTTAGGATATCTGTCAGGCAAATAGATGAACCCCCACACCCTCCCTTTACTCACAATTGCCTTTTGACAAAGGCAGATGGATGAGAGAATCACATTGCACTGCTAGATGCCAGATGGCTGGACTCCATCTTGGCTCAAGGGCAGAGAGTTCACAACTGTCCTTAAGAAATCATAAAACCTAAAGGTCAAAGATGTGGCTACAGTAAGATGTTGCATCATGGCATGGGCTGTCTTATGCTAAATAAATACAGACTTGGTCTAAGATGTGCTGACACCTGTCCCTAAAGAACATGTAGCTAGAATTTGAATCTAAGGTGTGGTTACCAAATCTGTGAAGAATTCAGCAAGAAAAGAATGTTTGCTCTGTATGAAGCAACCCATGTTCACCTTTTGGTTAAGGCATATGAGAGTGGTGAGAAATAAACTTGTGGTGTTCAGTATTAACTGAATCTGCCCTCCTGATTTTATTCTATGTCTTTCTAGCCTTCCTTTAGTCCATACTCCCCTTTTCAGGAACAAACCTCAGGATGCTCAGTTGGCTGCCACTGCAGCTCTGAAAAGTCAGCTTCTCACATTGCACAAGCATGTGAACTTCATAAACCTGCTTGATAGCTTACCTTCCAATGTTTGAATCCAGTGAAGTCTACTTGATTATTTACAGGCTGATAATCCATTGCATTCAGAATAAAGAAAACTAATGATAGATCTTCCTGAGGTGCAAATAATCCCAAGGCAAATACCAAAGTGCCTGCAAAGTAGGAATGAACTTTATTTCCAAACTGACAGCAGCAGCTGCTGTGGTGGAAGCTGGTGCACACACTGTATCCCTCGAGAGTCAATCAGCTGATCTCCTGTTGCTAACAGTGAGACTGATGAGAGCTGGAACCCATCATTGGAGTTCGAGGCCTCATTCCAAGATCAAGTATTGTGCCAGGTTCACAGATCCCCAGAGAGACCACCCCAATCACCTGAAAGATACAATGCAAATGCCACCTCCACTGCAATCACAAATATTTTTTTTAATTCATACTACCTTGGACTTCTACACTTGTAAGCGGCAGAAGCCTTGAACAATAACTGAGAAGGGTTTCTATAGGGAAAGACAGTAAAGCTGAAAGTCACAAATTACCAAGTCTCTGTGGTTACCTAAGGTCATACAAAATCCAGAGTAAGGCAACAACCATATATTTCAAGAAAGATACATTTGAGTATTATAAGACAGGGGATGGGGTTGCAAGTTTCCAGAGTCACAGGTTCTGTCAGTTATCCCAAGGACTGAGGGACCTTTACAACCAGCAATTAGCAGACAATGGAATGTTGGCATGGGAGGCGGCAGTCATTTCCTTTTCTCTGAGAGCTTGGCTTAGGTGCCAGCCAAGGCATTCCTAACTGAGTAGACATTAGAATTTCCCTCTTTTGGGCCTAAGTTTTTAAAAATGTATTAATTTTAATATTTGGTCCTTCACAAGGAGGATTTTAATAAACTGCCTCAGAGCAGTGGCTGGGTGTGTGTTCCTGGAAGAACTGGTAGAAAGAAATTGGAGATGGGAGGTGCCTCCAGAGGGGTTTGTTTTTAGGGCAGGAGAAATTGTGTGGCTGGTACAAGGAAGTGGGAAAATCAATGAGAAATAATTACACAAGGGAAACACCTTTCCTGAAGCTGGAGGGCTGGACTCCTTTGGATTGAATGCAATGGATGGTCAAGGAGCCCAGGGAGCAACAGGAATTCTGTGCTGGATGTTTTCATGAGCACCCATAGGGCTGGCAGCTTTACCCATCCTGGGTATGTGTTCCAGGTGCTATCACATAGCAACACCAGCTGGGCTCTGCCAGGATGGATGCTGGGACCTGTAGTTCAGAGCTTGCCTCTCCGGGAATGCATCTTGGGATTGGCTAGTTATGGCTCTGGCCATGGATTGGCAGCCTCATGAAGCAGCCACTTTCAGAGGGCCTGTGTCCTGCAAGGTGTGAGGTGCCAAGTACCCATTTCCCACCCCAGGCTTCTCCATGCTCATAATCTGTTTGCTCTGCTTGGTCCCACCTGCCCTTGTGTCCTACTCCTGCCACACCCATGCTGATGATGAGCAGATTCAGAAAATAATTGTAGAAAACCAAGGGGCCTTGGAGAATAATAAGGACACACAAGATGTTTAATTTACAACTTTGAGAGATAACTAAAAAGATGTTCATTACAGTGGTTTTTTGTTTGCTTTTCTTTTTTTGTTTTTCAAGAGAGGGTTACACTTTGTAGCTTTGGAGCCTATCCTGGCACTTGCTCTGGAGACCAGGATGGCCTCAAACTCACAGAGATCCACCTGCCTCTGCCTCCAGAGTGATGGGACTAAAGGCTTGCACCACCAATGCCCGGATCACAATTGCCTTTTGACAAAGGCAGATAAATGAGAAAATCATGTTGCACTGTTGATGCCCATAAAGATGGCTGTTCTCCATCTTGGCTCGAGGGCAGAGAGTTTCAAACTGTCATCAGATAAAGGACATAAAATCTAAAGGTGAATGGTGTGGCTATAGTAGGATGTTGGATCTTGGACTCAGCTGTCTAATTCTAAATAACAACAGACCTGGTCTCAGGTGTGTTTACTCCTGAACCTCAAGGCTAGATAATGAAGACTTGAATCTAAGGTGTGGTTACCGAATCCTTAGAGAATTGAGGAAGAAAATTCTGTTTGCTCCGTATACATGTTCAACTTTTGGTTAAGGTATATGAGACTGGTAAGAAATAAACTCATGGTGTTCATTGTTAACTGAATCTTCCCTCCTGATTTTGTTCTGTGTTTTTGTCTTTTCTTTATCCACTTTACTAGACTTTCTATAGTTCACACACACCCTCTCAGGAATTAACCTCAGTCTGCTCTGCTGGTTCCTACTGCAGCCCCACACATCATAAATGCGCTTTATAGCTTAGTTTCTAATACTTAAATCCAGTGATGTCTACTTGTTTAATTAAAGGCTGATAAGATATTGCATCTAGAATAAAGAAAACTAGCGATTGCTCATTCTGACGTGCAAATGATCCCAAATCAAGCACCAAAGTGCCTGCAAAATAGGTATGAACTTTATTCCCAATCTGACAGCAGCAGCCTCTTTGGAGGAATAGGGTGCATACACTATCACTTGAGAGGTAGTCAGCTGGGTATCCTATTGCTAACAGTGAAACAGATGAGAGCTGAAAAACATCATTGAATTTAGCAGCTCACTCCAAGTGTGGTCCCAGGGTCGCCATACCCATAAAGACCACCCCAAGGACCTGGCAGATACAATGCAAACGCAAATGTTTATTTTAATTGAACCTAGCTTGGACTTCTTCACTTGCAAGTGGTAGAAGCCTTGATCAGTAACTGAGAGGGGTTTTATAGGGCAAGAATTTAAGGCTGAAAGTCACAAATTACAAAGTCTCTATGGTTACTTAAGTAATACAAAGCAAAGAGTAAGGCAATAACCATATATTTTAAGGAAGATATATTTGAGTAAGATAAGACAGGGGATGGGATTTTGGAGTTACAGAGCCACTGGGTCTGAGAGTTATCCCTTGGGCCAAGGAAAATTTACAACCAACAATTAGTAGAGGAAGGAATGTTGACATAGGTGTTAGACATTCACATCTCCTTCTCTGAGAGCAGAGACAGGTGACAGCCATGGCATTTCCAGTTGAGGAGTCATCAGAAGTTCCCTTTTTAGGGCCCCAGTTTTTCAACTTTTATTAACTTTAATGTTTTGTCCTTCACAAGGAGGCCTTTGATAAAGTGCTTCAGAGCAGTGGCTGGTAGTGTGTCCCAGAAAGAACAGGAGGAAAGGACATGGAGACAGAGCTACATATAAACTGGTTTGCTTTTTAGGGCAGGAAAGATTGTGTGGCTTGTGAAAGAATCAATCAGAAATCACAACACAAGGGAACGATCTCTGCCTGGTCTGGGTTCTGCCCTCCTGTACTGCCCATGCCACACCATCAGGGACGGGTTACAGAAGTGGCTGTAGAAAGCCAAGTGATCCCAAGAACAAAGCTTCTTTGTTATGTATAAAATTCCAGATGAATGGAAATGAAATTTGAAACCCACAGTTGTCAATGAGTTAAATCAATTACAAGGAATTAATAAATCCATGTTTCATCTGAGCAAATCATTCCTGGTTGGCCCAGTGGGGACAGAATACCAGAAACCCTAGGGTGAATCCTGATGTGGAGGATTTTAGTGCTCACTGGGTGGATCCACCAATGATGGGCATCTTTAGGGTGGAGTCTGGACTGGGGTGAATCCAGGGGTGGGCCTGCCCTTTGCATCTTGAGGGCCAGGCTTGGAAAAATGTGTTCTATCAGTTAGGGGATGGATCCTAGAAAATGGAATTGTAAATAAATATGGTTTAATGTTGGTATTTGTAATTTGTAGCTCTGAAGTTTCATAGAAGGTGGAACTCTCTACTTGGCAGCATGAGGAATCTTCACACTACAGGAGTTATTTGATAATACATATATTCTGTATTTTTTAAAGTTTAAGGATTTCCCAGTCACCTGACTATACTAAAGAGTGGTATTATAAGTTGTATGCACCTGAAGTTTCAAACTTCATGTTGTGGCAAAGGCTTTTCTGTAATATTTAACAATAGAGAAGTTTCAAACTGATGTAAGTAAATATATAGAACAGTGTATATTTTGAATATTGCTAATTGAAGCAATTGTTGCTTTTGATAAAATTACTTTGAAAACTAAAATCCCCTCAACCATGAGGTTGACCTAAGCAGGTTCAATATTAAAGTTGACTTACTTCTTGTATCTTTGAAAAGCAACCACACAGCACAGTATGTTTGTATTGACTTTAGGTGCCTGCCATTATTTTATGAAGTTTAATTGCATGTGCTTGTGACTCACCAGGTAAAAATTGTTGCTGTACCAGTACAATGAGCTTGTTACAGAGAAAGCATGGTAGAGATAATCAAGTCCTGAAAGTTGTCTTTGGTCACTACATGTGTGGTATACTATGTACATGCACTCACAAAATACACACCTCTCTGTCATACATAGACATAAATTCACACGCAATATACACATAAACATAAATCCCCCTCACACATATTCACACATACTTTGCAAAAACACACACAAACATTAATACATAAACATAGACACACAAATAAAAATAGACACATCATATAAATCACAATACCACACACACAAATATACAAATGTTCACACACAAACACATTCACACAAGTACACCAAAAAACACACTTTCAAAATCTTAAAGAAATATATATATATATATATATATATATATATATATATATATATATGATTTATTTTTTTCATTTTGTTAGTTATCATTTGTGTGATATAGCAGCATGTTCTGAAAAAATCTGACCGCATAGACCTCTAGTTTTTCTGTGAGCATAAATTTACATTTTTGCCTGGTGGTGGTGGCACATGCCTTTAATCCCAGCACTTGCGGGGCAGAGGTAGGCAGATCTCTGTGAGTTTGAGACCAGCCTGATCTACAAGAGCTAGTTCCAGAGCAGTCTTCAAAGCCACAGAGAAACCCTGTCTCGAGAAACAAAAAAATAAACACATTTTCTAAGTATAAACTTGGAATATGTTGGTTCCTGAGGAGGAGATGAATAAAATGTTTTTCCATTTAATATCAGTGTCATAGAAGAATAGTTTTTAGTCTGTATCAGCACCATGTTAAGTTGCAACTGTTGGGGACACAGGCAGACTCTTTAGTTATAAATAATAAAAGACTTTAATACTTTGATGTAATGAAAATAGAGGTTGTTTCGATTTTTTGGCACTCTCTCTTTTTATAACCCTCATGCCCTGACCTTGAACTAACAGACAGAACCTCCTGCCTCTTACTCCTAAGTGATGGGATTTAAAGCTCACTTCAAAATGTCTGGCCTTTCATGAGGTTCTTTGAATCAGTCTCAACTCTTATCCTTGCTTGGCCTGGCACTGATGAGTAGAGCAGGCTGGCTGCAAGCTCAGAGGTATGTTTGCCTCTGACTCCAGATTCCTAGGGTTAAATTATATTCTGACTTACCTGGCTGAGATCTTTTTTATATGACTACTTAATGTTAATGTTGGTTGTGTTTTAAAAAGTGATAACACATGTTGGCTAAATATTTTGGAGCAGGCTTCCTTATTTTGTGAATTGATCTTTAGGAGGCCAAGGTGGCTTGATGCTATTACCCACAACCAAGCTTCTGTCCAGCTTATGACTTATATATGTTAAATCTATAAATATAGTTCATTTTTACATAATGCATAGGTTTTTGATTCATAATTGAAGAATACTCTTGTTTTTAATTCAGACTTGTGTGAATTATATTTGGTTTTTGTTCCTTTGTACCCTGTCTAATGAATTAATTTAAATCATCATTATTACTCATCTTTCCTTTAAAAAAGCTTATTTGGTTTTAGAATTGTGATTTGTTGCATATCATAGATTCCCCATTATTCTAGACAATTTTCATCACAGAGAAAACCCCTGCTGGGCTCATGCCAGAGAGTTGTTCTACCACTGAGCTGTTCCCTTCCTTAGAAATGCTTGTTTGATATGTGACAATATTTGTCTTTGGCATGACTTCAGTAAACAGATCAAGACTTCTGCTTAATAAAAACAATTTGGTGTTTGCTGTGAAAGTAGGGGCCCAAAATAAATATGAGGTGAGCAAGAAATTAAGCTGAAAGACCCCAAGACCTCTAAGGGCCTCACGATCCCAAGGAGCCCCTGAGACTCAGAAACCAGACCAAGAGCTGCAAAAGCATGAGGGTTTATTGAACGAATGTGCATTCAGGTGTCAGGAATATCAGGGAAGCTGCACACCCCAGCAAGTGTTATAGGCTCCTTATATAGGAAAAAAACCACAGGTCACCATACAGACAAGGGCCACAGAGTGATTGATTGCAAAGTATGATCTCATGTTAGAGTGGTCATTCAGGTGTGACCTGCTTTTTTTTTACAAAGGAAAAAACATAGAATGTACCCTAGAAAGTCTCAGATTGTCTGTTGGCCAGGTGTGACCCACAAAGGCTTGTTTGTCTGCCCTCAGGTCAGGGGCAACTTCCTTGTCCTGGGCCAAGACCTGTGGGAAACTTTTTCTCTCAGCAAACTAAAATCTTTCAAAGCATAGCTAGAATCCAATAGTTCCCTTATATCTCATTCAGCCAATTTAAACATCAATGTTTAAATATGAGCTATGGGGGATGGAGAGATGGCTCAGATGTTAAGACCACTGACTGCTCTTCCAGAGGTCCTGAGTTCAATTGCCAGCAACCACATGGTGGCTCACAACCATCTGTAATGAGATCTGGTGCCCTTTTCTGGTGTGCAGATATACATAGAAGCAGAATGTTGTATACATAATAAATAAAACAATCTTTAAAAATATGAGCTATGCAATCCATTTGTTATTTCTTTAGTTCATATGCTAACAGGGCAGACCATTTTGCTGTGATTAACTGAACATGATCATGCCAGGCAAAGCTATTCTCCCTTTACCAATAGTCATTAGTTTCCTGTAGTATTTTTTCATGGAAGGTTTCATTAGGTCCTTCCACCAATTTTCGCAGAGGACATCTACTGGCAATGTTTTCTGCCTCACTGGAAATCTTCTTGCAGGGTTCAGGATCTGTCTACCCTGCCATTTGTGCCTTTCCCTCGACAATTTCAGACACAGCCTGATTTTTCACCAGTGAGGTTACTGGATGCTGCCACGATTCTCTTCCCAGAAGACTAAAGTGTCTTTTTTGGTGGTGCCTGTAAATTGGCTCAGAGATGTGCGAACAGCTGTGAGTAATTCATGAATCCTGTCATCAAATTGTGATTAAAATCCTGTGACTCACAGCCACCACCTCCTCAGCTACAGCATTTAGCCTGCCCTACACACTTGCAGGATCAGTCCTTCACTCAAAAAATAGGTATTTGTTAGAGAAAAAATTACACAGATAAGATTAAATAACCACTGAGGCATTCCTGCTCCAGAACATGCAGTCTCTGCCCTCCACATGCTCTGGAACCTAAGAGAGAAAGAGCCAGCCCCTCCTCTACCTTACAATGGGTCATGTCTCCATTTGAAACCAAGACCAAAGGTAGTGGCCACCACTTCAGGTTCACTGACAAGGCAAGAAGCCCCTATACTCTCCCTTGTGAAGATCCAGAATGGGTTCCTGGCCTAAGCCTAGTCTTACATGGTGCTTCCTGAGACTCAACCACATTTAAAAAGTAATCTGATTATCTGCCTTCCTTTTACCCTGTAGTCTTAATAAATAGTGTTTCTATGTATTGCACATAGCCAGGCACTGTCTCACAAACACTATTTCCACTGCACTATGCAATGACAGTCCATTTACAGGTAGAGTAATAGAGCATACACACCTGGCCAGGATTGTTGCCAGTTAGTCATGATAAGGACAGTACCAAATGGCAGAGCAGGGATTCCCATTTTGTACTCCAATTTGTTCTTTACAGGGACAATCAATAGTGATCACCTCTATGCCTTTTTTGTTGGTTTTTCGAAACAAGGTTTCCCTGTATAGCTTTGGAGCCTATCCTGGCACTCGCTCTGGAGACCAAGCTGCCCTTGTACTCACAGAGATCCACCTGCCTTTTCCTCCCGAGTGCTGGGATTAAAGGCCTGCGCCACCAATGCCCAGCCACGTCTATGCCTTTTGCATGATCAGGACCCAGTGTCCCTGCAAAGAGAGAGCTGGGCCCAAGGTCATTCATCTAGGAAACATTCCAGTTTCTAGAAGTCCCATGAGAACTACAGTAGCAATGTGGGCACACAGGTCAGTAGACAGGAGAGCAAATCATACACTGTCCTATTCTAGCCCAGCCCCTTTTCTAAGATCCTACACCGATCTGGATGCATCCTCTCAATTGGAATAGGGAGGCAAATACTTGGGAGTAATTTTCTTAACTGAAGCAAATAGAAGTAGAGAGATGCAAACAAGAAGCACATATACTGGAGTATTTGCATCTCCAGCATCACCAGCTGGGGCTGGGAGTTGATCACCCGTGTGTGTTGTGGAATATTATTTTTAAAGTTTGTTTATCCTTTGAAACATTTGTTTTATGGTGAAAGGATGTGATTCATTCCTTTATGTTGTACTTTTTAACTCGGTGAAGCTGTGCTATATTGTCTGTCTAAAGCACCTGATTGCTCTATTAGCTTAATGTCCAGGAAAAAGAAAGGATAGGTGGGGCTGGCATGAAGAGAGACAGAAATCTGAGAAGTAAAGAGATCTATCAGTGAGAGAAGAAGCGAGAAAAAGAGAACAGCCACACAGCCAGGCACAGAATAAGGATAGAAAAGAAATAGAGAACGGTAAAAGCCCAGAGACACAAGTAGATTGGATAATTAGTTAAGAAAACCTGGGTAGAAAGCATCCAAGCTAAAGCAAGGCATTCATGTGAAAGATTAAGACCCTGTGTGATTTACCTGGGAGTTGGCTGTCAGGCTCCTCAAAGAGTACAACGTATACGAGTCAAAATTTTAAAAACCAGCACCAGAGGCTGTTGCAAGCACGACTGCTTGTCTTGCTTCTCCTTTAATTGTTCCTTGAGTGTGTGTGGGGAGACTGCCCGGGCACTTTCATTGGGATACAGGATACATTAACAACCTGTTACCTTCTATGTAGTGTAGCTTTTTACCTCAACTGTTCCTCATTCACATCATTGACTTAGCTGTAAATGCCCTCTGATGATACAGAAGTGGGAAGTTCTGCAGCAGGCAGAATGCAGGATGCTGTGAATAGAGAAGGGAAGAACCTGAGGGCTTTCCTAAGTATGATGATGAAGGAGAAATGGGTGTGATGGGCACTCCAGTGAGAAATCGATCCATTAGACATCTTGTCCCCTTTCCAATCACAGAAATCTCATGTGGTTGTCATTGTCATTTACCTCTCCCCATCCTTATTGGTAACTCCTCCCATAGTTATCACAGAGAGTCCACTGGGAAAGTATAGAGGATATTCTACTCCAGGGAGTCACCCTGATTTGTGCTGTTTGTCACTCATTCTTATGCTTAGGCTGAGACAACATTTTCTTTCCATTCATGGGATCTACCTTTTACTCAAAGTGTATTGGGACCTTGATGTCTGTTGACTTTGTTAGAAGGCTCTACTACCAAAGTCATTTTAATGAAGAGGAAACTGTGGTCCATGCCAAGCAAGTATTCACTTAAGACTACCCATAACTCCAAGCAAATTAAAGCACAATGTTCCCTCAATCTATTCTTATAATCCACTTCTTTTTCCCCCTTTTTGTTAAGTTAGTTGCCTTATAAAATATTGCAGATGTCATAATTGTTAACATAATAATTTGCCAAACTGTGGTTAACTGGTACAGTTTGCTCAGCATGTTTTACAAAGAAAATGAAAGGCCAAAACCCTGTTAAGTTTTTCCATTGCAGACTAGAGCAATATTTGTTTCTCAGACACTTGAATCAGGCAAAATAGGAACAGTTCCCTCCCAGATCTGATGTTCTCCGTCAGTAGAAATAGCTGATAATAAAATATTTTTAAAAATCCTTGAAAGCCAGGCAGTGGTGGACCACACTTTTAATCTCAGCATTCGGGAGGCAAAGGAAGGCAGATCTCTGTGAGTTCAAGACCAGCCTGTTCTACAAGAGCTAGTTAGAGGATAGCCTCCAAAGTCATAGGAAAACCCTGTCTCCGAAAAAAAAGAAATAGCTGATAAATAACTAGACATCAATGCACTGGAGCATACACCACCTGCACTGTAATAATAGGGAGGTTTACTTTCTTGAGCTTCAAAAAAAGGGTTTGGGTCACTAAATTCTTAAATATCTAACTAGTATTTTTCAGCAGCAGTATCTTCATTCTGAGAAAAGCAGTCTCCTTCACAACATGTTTTTAATTGAAACACCCCAGACCCCTAAGGGCCTCAGGATCCCGAGGAGCCCCCGAGACTCAGAAACCAAACCAAGCGCTGCAAAAGCAAGAGAGAGTTTATTGAATGAATTTTCATTTGGGTGTCAGCAATACCGGGAATGCTGCACACCTAGCAAAGGTTATGGGCTTTTTTAAATAGGGAAAAACCGCAAATCATCATACATGCTTGGGGTACAGAGCATTTGGTTACAAAGTTACTGATTACAAAGTATGATTTCATATTAATGGGGTCACCTAGGTATGACCTGGTTTTCTACAAAGGAAAAATCCACAGAATGTACTCTGGAAAGTCCTTGATTGTTTGCTGTCCAGCCAGGTGTGAGCCAAAGAGGGTTGCCTTGGTGATTGCCCCTGTCTAAACCATAGAATGTACCCAGGGTTGAGGCCAACTCCCTTGTAATGGGCCAAGGCCTGTGGGAAACATTTTTCTTTTTGGACTAAAATCTTTCATTCCCTCATTTATTTCTGGGGTTTTAATCCTAAAACCTATGCTCCTTTCTGTTGTTTAAGAGCCTGATATTGCTGGGTAAGAACTAGGGCTTGGGTAATGGACAAGCATTCTTTAAAACATCGGAGTAGGTGATTAAGAATGCATGGCCCAAAAGTAAGCAGCAGTAAAAGAATAAGCAGGGGTCATAAATGGGTGGAGATTAGGGTAGTAAGACAAGGGGAGCTGTTAAACCATCCATCAAACCAGTCTTGTGACTCCTGTTCCCTTTGCCACTGGTTGAGTCTTTCCGTGATGTTTGCCATGGAATCCCTAATAACTTCAGAATGGTTAACATAGAAACAGCACTCCTCTTTTAGGGCAGCACAGAGTCCACCTTCCTTAAGGAAAAGGAGATCAAGTCCCCTTCGATTTTGGAGGACAGCTTCTGCTAGATAAGCCAAAGACTTTTCCAATTTAGTCATGGGTCCTTCTATGGCTTTAATGTTCTCATCCATGGCTGTTTTTAGATCATTATAGTAGCGGGACCCCTGAACCAGCGCAACAGTTCCTGTGCCAACCCCCACTGCCATACCTGCCCTTATGAGGATAGCTAAAGTGAGGGATATTGGCTCTCTTTTAATTCTGACAGGATACCCCTCAGGCATCTCATAGGCCTGCTCAAGATAATTAGCAGGATGATAAAACACCCGGGGCAGGAGGCGATTCAGGACGCAGGAGTCCTTGGTAGCATCCAAGGTTTGAGTATGTATACATGGTGTCAGGCCGGTGTTACATGCCCACCAAAGTCCAGGCTCGGGGATCAGGTAGGTGGATGAGCCTAGACTAGAATTGGTCTGGTGACAGAGGGGTTGATGTGTAGGTGGGGTCTGCCCAGGCAAATTCCCTGTCCCGAGATTTGAGTCAGGGTCAGCTTATGGGCAGCTTTCCAGTCACATCCATTAGCTGAGGTGGTACTATTATATTTCCCTATGGTGGCTATCCCTACATAGTAAGGGGGACCAGAAGTCAGACATAACCAAGAATGGTTGGTGAGGTTGGGCTGAGTCTGGTTGAGAACCAGAAAGGCTCCCAGAACCAAATTGAGTATTCGTTGCCCGGTAGTCGGAGACTTTAATGTGGGTGTGGGAGGAGTGTCAAGTAAAGGGGTTGGGGCAATGTGACCGGCACCGGGAGTTAATGTAACAGAGGGTTTAGGCCCAGTAGGGATTTTTATGCCAACAAAGCTTGGCAGGCCTTGGTTTATCATGACAACATTAGGTCCTATTGGACGGGTTTCCTTGGGGCTACCAAGGACTTTTGCGTCCTGACCTGAGGAGGGCACTGTTGTAGCGGCGAAGCCTTCCCCCTCGTCCTCACCCTCTCCACTGCTCCCCCAGAGCAGTTTATGCAGCAGCAAAGAAGCATCTCTCTGTAAAATGACATTGATGATGTCAATGAGGCAGGTGAGATTGTTGAAAACATGCTCCTTGAGGGTCTGGCTATCCTCAAAATAGAGCAGCTTGCCTCTCTCATGCTGGTATGAAAGGGCACTCTGCAGCTGGTCCTCCTTCAGACCTGCCTGCAGACCAAGGCGGGCAGAGTCCCATGAGATTAACCAGTCTTTGTGCCTGAGGTGTCTGGAAGTGCAGTTCCTGTAGCACCTGCCAGGGTCCAGGAAGGACTCTGTGTAGATTGGGGAAGATTTCTCAGTTCTAGCTACAGAGAGCAGCTTGTTTCCAAGGCGTTGCAATTGGTGGGGGTCCTTGCAGCTAACAGGCAACATGGGTGAGAGGATCTGCAGCCGGTGGTTAGGCAGGTATTGCAAATGGGCCTTGCGCCTCCAAAGGTTCTTGTCTGAAGCACTGTAGTAGGCTGCATGGGGGCTGGCAGAACACAGCTAGAAATCCCAAGCCAGGGCCTCATTAACCACCTTGGCTAGATGGCTTAGGCCCACTGTATCGTACTTTTCCTGTAGGGCAATCTTGTGGTGAATGTACAGACACTTCTCAAGTTCCCACTCCCCACACAGGTCCACATGTGTGCCTACAATGCAGACCATAGCCTGAGGCACTCGGGCCCCCACATGATGCAAGAAGGTGCCCACAGTAGCAGGAAAGCAGCGAGGTTGATAAGTGGCTAAGCTGGCCACCAGCACATACAGGGCTCCTGGGGAGAGGAAGAAGGGCTGTGTCGCTTCATATATTTCATGACCAGGTAAGTCATACACAGTGAACCACAGGCCTCAGGAAGCATCAGCAGTCCAGCTGATCACTTCGATGCCCTTGCTCCCAAAGGGAGGAAAAAGTAGGTGGCTCTTTTTGTCCCCTCCTCCTTGGTCTCCGTCCAGTTTGTCCTCAGTGAGGCAGCATCAAAGCAGGGTCTTTCTGGCAGCCTTGTGGCCCATCAGGAGCAACTTGAGGCAGGGCTGCACAGCTGGCTGGGACTGAGACCATTCCTTCTGGTAGGCTGCGATGTAGGGGATCCCCTCCATGCAGACTTCGTAAGGGGGCTGAATCAGTGGGTTGTCCTTGATTTTCCACAAGGCCACCTGGGAGAGGTGGCCAAAGTTTTCTGGCAGAACAGCGATCTGGTTGCCCTGAAGCACCAGCTCCTCCAGGCGAGTCAGTTCCACAATGGAGTCCGGGAAGTAGCAGATGCGGTTATTGTCCAGCCACAGGGTGAGAAGCCTGCCCAATCCAGCGATTAGATATGGCACTGAGGTCAACTTGTTGCGAATAATGTGGAGCTCCTCCAGACCAGCCAGGGGCAGCAACACTTCAGGAAACTCCTCAAAGAGGTTGGACAAAAGGTTGAGCATTTTGAGTCCTTGCAGGCAGCTGAACTCAGGGGGCAGAGTCTGCAGGCTTGTTGTTGTCTATCATGAGGCTCTCCAAACTGGCCAGCTCACAGAAGCCGCTGGGAAGGGTGCCAAGCTCAGCCCCACTCAGCCAGAGAATCTTGAGGGCACGCAGGGCACTGATTTTCTCAGGGAGGCCTCGCAGCCGATTGCTGGGTGCTTCCAGCTCCTCCAGGCCAGGCAGCTGCAGCAGCTGCCTGGGAAAGGCCATGAGTTGTTTGTGGTCCACGTCGAGCGTGTGCAGGTGGTTGAGGCAGGAGAAGGAATCTGGCAGATGCGCTAGACCGTTGAAGCTGACATCCAGCTCCTCCAGGTGGCGAGAGCACCCAGCTGGACAGGCAGAGCTGGCAGCTGGATGTGTCTCAAGTTCAGCTTGCTCAGCTCCCTTAGGGCGCTCACCACCGGGGCACCCAGGACTGTCAACCAGGTGTGGCTCACGTCCAGCTCTATAAGGTGATGTCCTAGCTCCGCCACAGCAGGGGGCAGCCGGACAAAGCGGTTCCTGCTCAAGACCAAGACACAAAGGCTGCCCAGATCCCACCCCAGACCTTCAGGAAAATCGTCCAAGCCATTGTTCCCCAAGTTCAGCACCTCAATGTCACTGATGTTGGACGGCAGCACCAGCTGGGGGTCGTCTATGGACTAGAGTGGCTCACCTCTAGACCCCGGGCAGCCAAGCATGAGCTGGGGCAGGTTGCTCCACAGCTTCCTGGCGCACAGGGCAGCGTCCCGCCACAGTGTTGTCGTGTTCAAGTTGCCACAGTCCTTGCCAGCCATGGCAGGACCCCGCGCCGACAATCCTCCCCCCTGCTCCTGAGCCTGAAGCTGCATGCTGCACTGCACCCCAGCTGGCTCCTTGGCCCTCTCGCTCCCACTGCCCCGGGCCACCACACCTGTGCGGCGGGTGGCCATGGATCCCAGCTAGCAGCTGGGGAGCGGCGGCAAAGCGGGCAGCTCTAGGGGTCTTTAGGCAAGCAGCAAGGAGCTGGGCTGCAGCCTAGCAATGGGGTTTGCATTCTCCGTGCTCCAGGGCCATGTTCGCATCTGGCAGCAGGGCAGCTGCCCGCTGCACCATGGAGGATGCTCCTCCTCTTCCAGCCCCTCTACCCTCGCAGCAGGGGCGCAGCGTCGCCTGCACTAGCTGCAGGGGGAGGACATCGCTCGGCTCCGCTGCTGGCTGTTGTGGGCGCAAGGCCGGAGGCATATGAACAGCGGCATCTCCTTGTCTCCATTTCTCTGTGGCTCGGGCAGGAGCGCAAGCGCCGCCTCCCAGGCGCTAGGAGGGCACGATCGGAAAGCATAGTTTTCTTTTTTTATATATTGGAATCAAGATTCTTTTACATGTCAATCCCAGTTCCCACACCCTCACCTCCTCCCCTGTTCCCTCGCCCCCATCTCAACCACTTTCTGTCCCCCAGGATGGGTGAGGGCTTCCATGGGGATCTTCAAATTCTGTCATGTCATTTGGAGCAGGGCCTAGACCCTCCCCTGTGTGTCTAGGCAGAGAGTATCCCTCGGGATTATTTTACTAATAATGAACCTGTGTTGAAAGGGCTGACAGATTATTAACACCCCTCTACTGTATAAATTGGGATTTAGTCTTATTGTCATGCAGTCTTATGTTTGGGCTGTGCAGGATGCTGTATCTACAACACTGCTGTATCACAAGGAAGGTTCCCCTTCATTTCTTCCTCTGAACTATTACAGTCCGTAACTGCACAGATGCGATTGCTATCTCCATAGTTTTTCTCACCTTCTGTCTAAATGTCGCTAGGTTGAGAGAATGTTGCTTTATGTGGAATAGACTACGGAAGTCCATTCATATGCTAGGGATAAATACTATTCCACTACTACAGGCCCCATAGATTTTCCAGGCCTTAACTCATGTTAGGAGGGCCTGGAACAGTCCTATGTTGGTTTCCCAGCTTTCAGTCTGTGGTTCATGAGCTCCCCCTTGTTCAGGTCAGCTGTTTCTGTGAGTTTCTCCAGCTTGGTCAGAACTCATTTGCTCATCATTCCTCCCTATCTGATATTAGATTTCAGGAGTTTGACTCAGTGTTTAGCTGTGTCTGCTTCTGCTTTCATCAGCTACAGGATGAAAACTCTAGGATGGCATATAAGGTAGTCATCAATCTCATTATCAGAGGTCATTTATGGTAACCTCTCCACTATCAATTATATTGTCAGTTGGTATCATCCTTGTAGATCTCTGGAAATCTCCCTAGTGCCAGATATCTCCTCTAACCTAAAACTGGCCCTTCTGTTATGATATCTCTCATTCTGCTCTCCTCTATTCTTATCCCGATGCAAGTTTCCTGCTCCTCCATTTCTTTCTCTCCCCTCTACTTCTCCCCCTCTCATTCTCCCAGCACCCTCTCCCCTACCCACATGCCCCCAATTAGTTCAGGAGTTCCTGTCCCCTTCCCCTTTTCTGTGGGACCGTGCATTCTTCTCTTAAGAGTACTCCTTGTTTCCTAGCTTCTCTGGTGGTGAGGACTGTAGACTGGTAATCCTTTGTCCCATGTCTAAAATCCATATGAGAGAGAGTACATACCATATTTTTCTTTTTTGTGACTGGGTCACTTCGCTCAGGATGGTATCTCTTAGTTTCATCCTTTGCCAGGGAATTTCAAGATTCCATTGCTTTTTTTCTGCTTAGTAGTACACCATTGTGTAAATGTACCACATTTTATGTATCCTTTCTTCAGTTGAAGGGCAATTAGGTTGCTTCCATTTTCTGGCTATTACAAACAACACTGCTATGTACATAGTTCCGTGGATATCCTTGTTGTATGAATGTGAATTCTTTGGGTATATGCCCAAGAGAGGAAATTCTTAATCTTAAGGTAGATGGATTTACATTTTCCTGAAAAACAACCATATTGATTTCTAGAGTGGTTGTACAAGTTTGCACTCCCACCCGCAATGTTAGAGTGATCCCTTTTCTCCACATCCTCTCCAGCATAGAATATCATTGGTGTCCTGTGTAAGATGGTATCTCAGAGTTATTTCGGGTTGCATTTCCCTGATGGCTAAAGATTTTGAACATATTCTTAAATGCTCATTTTAGATTCCTCTCTTAGGGGGTGTATATTGAGATCACATATATGCTCAAGCCGTGAACAGTATCCCTGACTTGTTCCAATTGCCAGCGCTCAATATGTACAATGCCAAGCTCCTTCTAAAGCAGTATGTCTGCCTGTATTCTACCATGTTACACCATGATAACACTTGATAAAACCTCTGCAAATTTAAGCCAGCCCAATAACATGTTTTTCCTTTAAACAATTAGCAATGGGCTCAGTTCGTTGGGCCATTCCAGCCCCCACAGAGTGTGGAGAGTACAGAAGTGAGCTGATTCAGCTCCTCACATGAGCCCAACTTCCGCCTGCCTGCCGTGGCAAATCCCACCCCAGGATCTGCAGGCTGAGTGAATCGGTCCCTGCGGACCCTGGGATCCTGTCTCTGCTGAGTTTGCTAGGCCATTCCAGCCCCCACAGAGTGCGGAGAGTCCTGAGGGGAGCTGATTCAGCTCCTAACCTGGGCCCAACATCCGACTGCCCGCCCTGGCAAATCTGGCCCCGGATCAGCAGGCTGACCGAATCAGTCACTGAAGACCCTGGGATCCTATCTCTGCTGAGATCGCTGGGCCATTCCAGCTGCCACAGTGTGCAGAGAGTGCAGAGGGGAGCTGACTCGGCCCCTAACTTGGGCCCAACTTCCACCTGCTCATCCTGGCAAACCCTGCCCAGGGATCTTCCACTGGACGACACGACCCCTGAGGACCAAAATACCCAGAGTTTAGTGACAGCTCTGTGCCAGTGCTGCTCTCACCCACCTGGAGAGCAAGTGCCTCAGCCCTGCCTGCACCCAACTTGAAACCCATCAGAGTAATAAAGTCAATTGCACACACCTGAAGAGAACACCACACCTATATACACCAGGAAAGGAAGTGACACCAACTGTACCCACTAGAACAAGAGATGGGAAAATAACAATAGAAGACCACATCCAACAACAGGAAAACCAATATGTCACCACCAGAGTCTTGGGACTCTAGACCAGCAAGACATGAACATGCCAACACAGAAGAAGCAGAAGAGAGCAACCTTAAAAACAACTCCATGGAGATGATAGAGAACCTAAAAGAGGAAATAAAAAAAAACCTTCAGATAAATGTAAGAAAAGAAACTCAAAAGATGCAAGAAACACAAGGAAAGCCAAAAAAGCCAAGAAAATACAATTAAACAGCTGAAGGAAACAGTTTAGCACCTCAAAACTGAATTAGAGACAATAAAGAAAACACAAACTGAGGGAATGCTGAAAGTGGAAAAACTTAATAAACAATCAGAAACCACAGCTGCAAGCATAACCAATAGAATACAAGAGATGGAAGACAGAATCTCAGTCGCTGAAGACAAACTAGAGGAAATAAACTCATCAAAAAAAGAAAATCTGAAGTCTAACAAATCCACAGCATAAAATATTCAGGAAATTTGGGAAACAGTGAAAAGACGAAACCTAAGGACAATAGGTATAGAAGCAGGAGAAGAAACCCAACTCAAAGGTGCAGAAAACATGTTCAACAAAATCATAGAAGAAAACTTTCCCAACCTAAAGAAAGACATGCCAATGAAACTACAACAAGCCTACAGAATGCCAAATAGAGTGGACCACAAAAGAAAGTCCCCTTGTCACATAATAATTAAAACACCAATCATACAGAATAAAGAAAAAATATTAAGAACAGCTAGGGAAAAAGGCCAAGTACCATATAAAGGCAAACCTCTCAGAATTACACTAGACTTCTCCATGGAAACTCTGAAAGCTAGAAGGACCTGGATAGTTATTCTACCATTTCTGAGAGAACATGGATGCCAGCCCAGACTACTATACTCAGCAAAGCTTTCAATCTCTATAAATGGAGAAAACGAGATATTCCACGACAAAATCAGATTTAAACAATATGTAACCACTAATCCAGCCCAACAGAAAATATTGGAAGAAAAACTCCAACCTAAGGAAATTAACTACACTCACATAAACATAGGCAATAGATAATCCCACTTTTCAAAAACACAAAATAAAAGGCAGGGTAAATCCACATACAATACCAGTACCACCAACAAACAAAAAAAAAAAACAAACAAGAATAAACATTCAATGGGACTTAATTTCCCTCAATATTAATGGTCTTAACTCAACTATAAAAAGACATCGGCTAACAGATTGGATACGAAGTCAGAATCCATCCTTCTGCTGCATACAAGAAACACACCTCAAAATCAAAGACAGACATTACCTCAGAGTAAAGGGTTGGGATAAGATACTCCAATCAAATGGACCCAAGAAATGAGCTGGGGTAGCTATCCTTGTATCTAACAAGATAAACTTCAAACTAAAATCAATCAAAAGAGACTAAGAAGGACATTTCATATTCATCACAGGAAAAATCCATCAGGAAGAAGTCTCAATTCTAAACATTTATACTCCAAATACAAAGGCACCAACAATCGTAAAAGAAACATTATTAAAACTCAAATCACAAATAAGGCCTTACACAGTTTTAGTGGGAGACTTCAACACCCCACTCTCACCACTGGACAGGACCAACAGACAAAAGCTTAACAAAGAGACCAAGGAAATAACAGATGTTATGACCCAATTGGGAATAACAGACATTTATAGAACTTTTTATCCAAACACAAAAGAATATACCTTCTTTTCAGCATCACATGTAACCTTCTCAAAAATCAACCACACTCTCGGCAACATAGCAAACCTCAACAGGTACAAAAAAATGGAATAATATCCTGTGTCTTGTCAGACCACCATGCTTTAAAAATAGAAATCAAAAACAAATCAAAGTGCAAAAAACCTACCAACTCATGGAAATTGAACAACATGCATTTGCAACATTCCTGGGTCAAGGAAGAAATAAAGAAAGAAATTAAAGACTTCCTAGAATTCAATGAAAATGTTGACACAACATAACCAAACTTATGGGACACTTTGAAAGCAGTACTAACAGGAAAGTTCATAGCTCTAAGTGCTCACATGAAGAAACTAGAGAACAGTCACACCAGAGATCTGACATCACAGCTGAAAGCTCAAGAAAACATGGAAGCAAATTCACCCCGGAGGATCAGATGCCAGGAAATAATCAAACCGAGGGCAGAAATCAATAAAGTCGAAACAAAGAAAACAATTCACAAAATCAATATAACAAAGAGTTGGTCCTTTGAGAAAATCAACAAAATAGACAAACGGTTATCCAAATTAACCAAAAGGCAGAGAGAGATCATGCAAATTAACAAAATCAGAAATGAAAACGGCGATATAACCACGGACACTGAAGAAATCCAGAGAATCTTCAGGTCATACTTTGAAAACCTGTACTCTACAAAATGGGAAAATTTAAAGGAAATGGACAATTTTCTGGACAGTTATCACTTACCAAAATTGAATCAAGAACAGATAAGCAACTTAAACAGACCTATAACCTCCAAGGAAATAGAAGCAGTCATCAAAAGTCTCCCAAGCAAAAGAAGCCCGGGGCCAGATGGATTCACTGCAGAATTCTACCAGAAATTCAAAGAAGTGCTAATACCAATACTCTTCAAATTGTTTCACAAAATAGAAGCAGAAGGGACATTGCCAAACTCTTTTTACGAGGCTACAATAACCTTGATACCCAAGCCACATGACTAAGAAAGAGAACTACAGACCAATATCCCTCATGAACATTGATGCAAAAATTCTCAATAAAATACTAGCAAATTGAATACAAGATCATATCAGAGAAATCATCCACCATGATCAAGTAGGCTTTATCCCAAGGATGCAAGGATGGTTCAACATACATAAATCCATCAATGTAATCCACCATATAAACAGACTGAAAAAAAACCCACATTATCATCTCACTAGATGCCGAAAAAGCCTTTGACAAAATCCAACAATCCTTCAAGATAATGGTCTTGAAGAAATCAGGGATAACAGGAACATACCTCAACATAAGAAAAGCAATATACAGCAAGCCAACAGCCAACATCAAATTAAATGGAGAGAAATTTGATGCAATTCTTCTAAAATTGGGGACAAGACAAGGCTGTCCACTCTCTCCATACCTCTTCAATATTGTCCTTGAAGTCCAAGCTAGAGTAATAATACAACAAAAAGAGATGAAGGGAATACAAATCGGAAAGGATGAAGTCAAACTCTCACTATTTGCACACGATATGATAGTCTACATTAGTGTCTCGAAAAACTCAACCAGGGAACTCCTACAGCTGATAAACACCTTCAGCAGACTGGCAGGATACAAGATTAACTCAAAAAATCCATAGCCCTACTATACACCGATGACATATTGGTGGAGAAAGGAATCAGAGAAACATCACCCTTTACAATTGCCACAAACAACATAAAATACCTTGGGATAACACTAACCAAAAATGTGAAAGACCTGTATCATAAGAATTTTGAGTCTCTAAAGAAAGAAATTAAAGAAGATAACAGAAAATGGAAAGCTCTCCCATGGTCTTGGATAGGTAGGATCAACATAGTAAAAATGGCAATCTTGCCAAATGCAATCTACAGATTCAATGCAATCACCATCAAAATCCCAACACAATTCTTCACAGACCTTGAAAGAACAATTCTCAACTCTATATGGATAAACAAAAGACCCAGGATAGCCAAAACATTCATATACAACAAAGGAACTTCTGGAGGCATCACCATCCCTGACTTCAAGCCCTATTACAGAGCTATAGTCCTGAAAATACCTTGGTATTGGCAGAAAAATAGACTGGTAGACCAATGGAATAGAATTGAAAACCCTGATATTACCCACACACTTATGAACACTTGATTTTTGACAAAAAATCCAAATTTATACGATGGAACAAAGAGAACATCTTCAACAAATGGTGCAGGCAAAACTAGTTGCAGACATGTAGAAGACTGCAGTTCGACTCAAGCCTATCGCCTTGCAAAAAACTTAAGTCAAAATGGATCAAACTCTCAACATAAATCCAGCTACACTGAACCTATTAGAAGACAAAGTGGGAAATACCCTTGAATTAGTCTGTACAGGAGACCGCTTCCTGAACATTACACCAGTAGCACAGGCAGGGAGGTAAACAATTGATAAATGAGACCTCCTGAGAAGGTCTCAGATACTGAGAAGCTTCTGTAAGGCAAAGGAGACAGTCAACAAGACAAAACGGCAGCCCACAGACTGGGAAAAGATATTCACCAACCCCACATCTGACAGAGGGCTGATCTCCAAAATATACAAATAACTCAAGAAGCTATTCTCCAAAACACCAAACAATCCAATTAAAAAGTGGGGTATACAACTAAATAGACAGCTCTCAATAGAGGAATCTAAAATGGCTGAAAGACACATAAGAAAGTGTTCAACATCCTTAGCCATCAGGGAAATGGAAATCAAAACAACTCTGAGATACCATCTTACTTCTGTCAGAATGGCCAAAATCAAAAACACCAATGACAGTTCATGTTGGAGAGGATGTGGAGAAAGGGGAACACTTCTCCACTGAAGAAGGTGAGAGTGGCAACTTGTACAGCCACTTTGGAAATCTGTATGGTGACTCCTCAATAAAATGGGAATCAGTCTACCACAAGATCCAGCAATTCCACTCCTAGGCATATACCCAAAAGATGCACATTCATATAACAAGGACATCTGTTTAACCATGTTCATAGCAGCATTATTTGTAATAGCCGGAAACTGGAAGCAGTCTAGATGCCTCTCAGCTGAAGAGTGGATAGATAAATTGTGGTACATTTACACAATGGAGTACTACTCAGCAGAAAAAAACAATGGAATCTTGAAATTTGCAGAAAAATGGATGGAACTCAAAGAAACCATTCTGAGCGAAGTAACCCAATCACAAAAAGACAAACATGATATGTACTCACTCATATGTGGACCTGCCTTATGGCACATAGTAGTGACCATGCTTTATCAGAGCTGTTTTTAATGGTGTTGCTCAGAATGGCTTCCTTCCAGATGATGATTGAGAAGCTAATTTAAAAGAAAATGGTGCCAGGTACGACAAGAGTAACAGAACTGTGCTGTTTTTCTGGGATTTTGTGTTTTACTTCTTTTTTTAATGGAGTGTGCTGGATGTCTCTACAATTTTGTTCAAATGACTGCATAATCTAGAAAAGTTGTTACTGCTATTGATGCATAACATACTGCCATTATTGGTCTTTTTATATAAATTATGTATATATAAATTGAATTTTTGGAAACTTTAGCTGTGTTGTCAACTTTGGAAAAAAATATCCCAGTTCACTGTGTTGAGTTGGCATTGTACAAAAATTAACAGCCATATTGGTCTAGATATGTTGAACTTAATTTTTTTCCATTTGTACAGGGGTAACACACTGTATTAAATATGTAAGCTCTTAACAAAAGAAGGGATTTTGAGAGCCCATCCCTTGTGAAGGGATGCTCTCTTGATCTGGACACATGAGGAAGGGCCTAGGCCTCTCCCAGGATGATGTGGTAGACTTTGGGGAGCCCCTTTTGAGGGCCTTACCCTGCCTGGGTAGTGGAGGGGGGATGGCTAGGGACAGGTGGGCTGTTGCGGGGGAGGGGAGGAAGAGGGAGAAGGGATTGATATGTGAAGCAAGTTTGTTCCTAATTTGAACTTATAAAATAAAAAGAGATGACACATAAAACACAAATATAAAAAAATGGGAAACACACCTATGCACACTGTGAATGATGTTCTTAAATAAATAGCTATTCTGAGCTGTTCTTTCATCAGAATAAGGCTTTCTTGTTTCTGAACAAGCTCTCTCAATGGAAGGCCACACCTGCTCCAGAAAGAATGCATTTTAAATAGTCACAGCATTCTCTGTCTCAAGGCAATGATATTAATGTACGGAATTTCATTTTTAAGCTTTATTTCATGTGTAAGTGTGTTTACTCATATTTGGACATGTGTAGTGCCTGCAGAGAACAGAAGAGGGAATCTGATACCTTGTAACAGAACTTACAAGAGATGGTAAGCAACAATGGTTTCTTGCAATATAACCTGTGTACGATACAACATTATCTGGTGTTCTTAATTGCTAAACACACTCTGTAGCCACATTTTTATGTAAAATTTATTGTTTTATTTTTATTTTTATTCAAAACACCCATTTACTTACTGGAAGTGGTCAAAGTAGGAAAGGCAGTTTTTGTTTTCTTACATGATCTTCCGTTCTATTATATCAAATGAACAAAGTAGGCTTAACATATCACTTAAGGTATTATAAGTTTTGAAAGAAGCAGATCTTAGTATTGAATCAAGTCTTCCTCAATAAATTACAATCAAGATAGTGAAAACTTTTCCTTAAGGTCTATGGCTGGCCAGATTTCAAACTTGCAGGGCAATCTTCAAGACCAGAATGTAAAATGTTAAGTTCATTTTAGATATCAATGTCTTCATCATCATCCCCAATGTCATCAAACTGAATTTCATCATCATCTCCAGGACCAAAGGTATCCGTTTCATTGATTTTGGCATGCTCTGGAAGCTCGCCATATGCCTTGAAACTTCTGGCTTCATCTGCGTTGTACTTTAAAATGACATCAGCTTTGTTATCCTGGTAATCTTGAAGCCCCACCAATATGATGTCTTAGATATTTAACCAAACCGTTTTCCTCAATTTCCCTCTGATATGTCACAGTCTCTTTACACAATCGAAACACATTGCTTCTAGTCGTCCATTTCCCAACATTTGATTACCTGAGCATATTCTTGCCCACCCTCTTAGAACAACAGATCTCGCTTTCAAGATTCATTCTCATTCTTTCCTCTATGTCTGTTTTACCTCCTTTTCGTTTATTCTTGGGCATGGCGACAAGCGGATGGAGTGTGAGACTGTGATCCAGATGGCAGCCGGAATGGCGGCCACTCATAGGGGCCACGCTGAGAAAGGCACGGGATGAAAACAGTGCGGGAGGCTGAGAAGCATGCTCGCAAGAGGTTGGTTGCCAGTGCCTCCAAGAGGCGCCTAAACCCACGCTCGGCAGTGGCAAATGGCATCTTGGCTGTGGGAGGTGCTTCCCCCTCCACCCCTCTGTAACATTTATTTTTATACATTTTAAATATATTGTGTCACTTTTCCCATTTCTTCCCCTGCTAATACTTCAACTATGTGTGAATAAAGTATTCTCAAATATTGGAATAAAGTACAGTGTCCATTTTTGTTGGTTATGTGTTATAGCATCAAAATTAAAAATGGAGTTTTGGATAGAAAAATAGGGACATGATTCCAGCCTGATACTATTTGGAACAGTGATGTAGACATAAGGTAATTCATCCATCCTTGGATCCAAACAGGTTTGGATAGAAGGAAAGTGATATGCACAGTTAAGTAATATAACTAAGCCATATATTAAAATTTTTCCATCTCTAAAAGCCTCCCCAAAACCTCAGGTCCTGTCTCTCCAGAAAGATGTTCAGAGAAGTCATTTATATTTCTACAGTGCAGAAATTCTCATCTGGAGCAATTGGTCTTATCCCACAATGAACTTCCCAGGGAATTTAGAAATTCATGGTGTCTACTCTGTCACTAGATGTTACTCAAAGGGAGCGATATAAATGTCACTTAGAATAACCTTATTCCAGTGAATCAGGCAGGTATTAGGAATTGCTGTTGTGTACACTGAGGAGCATTAGAGTCCCAGAAGGGACTGCAGTGTATTGTCACTGACAACAACATGAGTTGCCAAAAATTAAAGAATGGAAGAAGTGAAGGGGGCTGGTCCATCACAGCTGACTGGAAACAAAATACAGTATATGCCAACTTGTCCTCAGTTACAACCAAAGAGCCCTCTGTGGCATTTGATGCTCAAGCAATCAAAACCTAAGATACCTCCCTAAAAATTCTTCCATTATGCACACCTCTTTGTAAATACCATATATACTAAGCCATAGAGTGACTTCAATCTCAGGGTCTCGCCACAATCTGTATGTCATCTCAAGTCACTGTAGTTCTCCCGATCCACGGAATGGCAAACTAAGGCAAGATATCCAGGGAGAGGAATGGGGACAAGTGAGGATAGAGAATGACCACAAGACAGGATTCTGATCAAGTGGCAAATTTTATTTTTTCCAGGCTAGTTTACATAGTTAGTAGTATGGGGTAAAGGCGGAGGGGGAGAAGAGGCCAAGAGCTAGGTGTTAATTTAAGCAGGATGTTAGAAAATTACAGAAAGATGCTGGCAGGGTAAAAATTTCATGGGTGGTGGGGAGAGGCAGGGTTACCTAGGTAAATGGTGAAACGACGGAGAGTTGCTTAGGTAAGTGGGCCTGTGGTTGGAACAAAGGATTGACATCTCGGTCATGTTGGTCCTTCTGGGTGCTCATGCTTCTGAAAGCCATTTATAACCAAAGGCAGTTCTATAAACACGTGGCCTGACAAGTTTGACCCTAAAGGTTCACACAAAGCAGTATGGCTCCCAACAGGTCACCACCATTCAGAGCTCCAAACAGAATGTTTGTAGGTATCAGGGAAGCAGAATATGAGTCCATTCAGACAAGTCAGACTTCGTGCCTGAAAGTTCCTATTCTCTCCTAACAGGAGGTATAAAATCAAGCAGGGGTACATCTCACATGTGAGCTTGTGGGCTCCCATTGATGCCTATTATCATACGGGAAACAAATTTACTCTTGTGGTTTTGGTTAGACAACAATCTTGTAAAGACTAATTGTCAGCTAACTTCCTGATCATTTATTTTGTACTTTTCCCTCAGTTTGAGGAGATTTGGCCTTGGAAATTTTCATAATCACCAAGTCTAAGTTAGTTTCTGATGAAATCAATGACTGTGCTATGAAAAATCTTCACAATGCTGATTACTTTCACAGGGTTTCTCTCTGGTATGTGTCCTTTTATGCATTTGAAGGTGACTGTGCTGAGAAAAGGCTCTACCACACTGATTACATTTATAGGGTTTCTCTCCAGTATGTGTTCTTTCATGCACATGGAGGGCACTGGAATAAGCAAAGGCTTTACCACACTGCTTACATTCATAGGGTTTCTCTCCAGTATGTGTCCTTTTATGCCGTTGAAGGTAACTGTGCCAAGAAAAGACTTTACCACACTGATTGCATTCATAGGGTTTCTCTCCAGTATGTGTTCGTTCATGCACATGGAGGGCTCTGGAATAAGCAAAGGCTTTACCACACTGCTTACATTCATAGGGTTTCTCTCCAGTATGTGTCCTTTGATGCACTTGAAGATGACTGTGCTGAGAAAAGGCTTTACCACATTGCTTACATTCATAGGGTTTCTCTCCAGTATGTGTCCTTTTATGAATTTTAAGGTAACTGTGCTGAGAAAAGACTTTACCACATTGATTACATTCATTGGGTTTCTCCCCTGTATGTTTTCTTTGATAAATAAGAAGACAACTGTCATCTGCAAAGATTTTACCACATTGGCTGCATTCATAGGGTTTATCCCCACTATGTGTTCTTTGATGAATAAGAAGATAATGGTGATCGGCAAAGGTTTTACCACATTGGTTGCATTCATAGGGTTTCTCTCTAGTGTGTGTTCTTTTATGTGTTTGAATATGAATGGTATTTTCAAAGTCTTTATCACATTGTGTATATAGGGAAGACTTCTCTCCGGTTTGAATTCTTTCAAGCCTGCAAAGAAAATGGGCACAAGGTAATGCTTTACCATATTCAAAACAATGTTGAATCTTGGTACCTGCCTAAATTAATATTACAATTTATTTCAATTGTGAAGAAGAATCAGATATTATAGACTTATCACTGTTTTTACACTTTTCTTTTCCCCTTCTTTAAGGGATGCATGCATCTTTAAGGATAGCTGGGAACGTATAATCTTTTACTACATGATCCTCATTTTCAGAACCTTTTTCCAAATGTAATTTTTCACATAATGAGGAGAAACAGAAAAATTCAGGACTTTATCTCCTTATTGTATTATTAACTTTTCCTACTCTTTGAGTCATACTACATTGAATAATGAACTACATTGAATAAAGAAGTATTTACAGAGTCTTAGAGTCATGTTGCTTTCTGCAGAGTGAACTTGGTGTTTTATCAATGAAGACGGAAAACAAATTACTTCTACACTTGAATCAAATTCAACAAGTATTTTCTAAATGGGGACTACTACATGAATTTTAGATATTCTGCAAGTGAGGTTTACCATGATCTACATATCTCTTTGCTGATATGGCTTGTATGCTGATTAGTGTATGACATTCCTAGTAATGTAAAGATTACAAAGAAGAGCCTTCCTCATTTAATTCAGTTTGGTTTTCTGTTCCTTATACATATGTTATTGAGATTAGACTTTCTCTACAATAACTGCTCCTTGAATCTTGACAATAATTGCCCTTGTCACAGCAAGTACATGAGTAAAAATAATTTTTCTAGGGAATAGTTGCTTAATGGACCTTTTGGAGATATGACTGTCAATTCTGTCTTGCGTACACATTTGGTAATATAGGTAGTATGAAATTAGTGGATTTTCAATTCTACACCATAGTTCTCATGGTGTAATGATTCAAGTGGTAATTTCTCTCAAGGCATTGTTTCCTTGTCTTCTTTCTTTAAATATTGTCTTGCAAATGCAGGTCACCTACCTGAGATTGAGTTATATGGTCTTGTGAGAACTTAATAATCATGAAGGCAATTTAAGCTCTGCTTAATGACAGTGTTGTTTCTGTTTCAAACTTCAGAACATATTTGTATTTCTTCAGAGACACATTTCTATGAATTTGTAAATGAAAATTACCTTTCATGTCCTTTAGAAATTGCACAATGTTCTTCAATAGTATGGTCTTCCCAAATATATCCTAAAATATAGTCCAAGAAAATGTATATTGTATTATTGAGAAATGTGCAAAAAATCATGTTACTGGCCTTAGTGAACTTTAGAACTTTGATTTATTTACTACAGTTTTTATCTCTCTCAATCAATTTAAAGAAGAGCACCAATAACCAAGGAAAAGTTGTCCTATTATTTTAAAATGAAAAGAAAAATACACAGTTACCTATATCATTGAGGTTCTTGTAGGTCTCCAGCATCACATCTTTGTAGAGATTCTTCTGAGAAGTATCCAGCAAAGCCCACTCTTCCCAAGTGAAGTCAATATGCACATCTTTATACTTCAGGTCATTCTAAAATATCACATACATGTATGCAATTTAAAGCAAAATACTGACCATATTGTAAATGTGTGTTTCTGTAGAACCTTATTTTAAAATGTGTTACTTTTATGCTATAGAAAATTTGCTTAATGAAGTAACTATGTGCTATTTTTTTCTGATGTATTAGTTTAATTTTATGAAGCTGTTCTTCTTTGCCTGAATACAACAGTTGATATTCTGATGAAGAGGTGTTTATCCAATAGTGAGTCAGGAGAAAGGATAGGCTGTGGTATCAGGAACACAGTATACACAGAAAGATAAATCTGGAAGCAAGGAGAAAGGCTCAAGAAAAAGTACAGGGCCAGCTCCCAGCCACACAACATGTCATGAAGTAGGAAGGAAAGTAAGATACACATAAATGGAGAAATGTAAAAGTCAAGAGGGGAAAGGTAGATTGGATCATTTAACTAGAAAAAAATTGCTAGAAATGAGCCAAGTAAAGAACATGCATTATATAACATGCAACTGTGTATCAATTTGGTACCTGGGAGGTTCCCTCCCCAAAAGGTATAAAGCTAAAGAGCTAAAGGAGTAAAACATTTAAGTAAATTTTACCCAACATGCTATATTTTAATATAAGGCCTGAGAATGCTAAAAAATATTTCCTTAATGAATTTCTCCCTACTGTTTAACTTTGAACAGCCATTACACTAAGTAGCAAAGATAACCTCAGTCAAAATGATTGCCAGAGCACAATCATGTGAATTCTAGAGGTCTAGAAAGGTTGTGTGTTGTTCTTCTCCATCTGTATATGACTATGCTGTGAGTGTTAGTTAGACTTTGCTCCCATGAAATCCTAAGAGGGCATTGGCATCTGGGAGAGCATGATGAAGATCCATGTGTGGCTTAGCAATCTAAAGTTTGCTTTGGCAGTAAAAAGGTTAAAAGACAAACAGTTAAATAGCTGAAGATGTAAATGGAATTGAAAGAGGGATTGTTGAAATAAAGGAATCTATATACTTTACGAATGCCTTAACTTTAAAACAGTAAAATATATTCGTCAAATGAGAATCAAAACTGCTTTGGAGGAGCAATTCTGCTTTTGTTTCCACAGAAAACTAGAGGCTATGGATTTGCTCCTGGATGACATAGATATTGTTATAGCAAGCGAGACCACTTGAAGCTGACAGGCCATGTATATCAACTAAAGTTACTGTTGCTCATCACATGAATTAAACTTAATCCCAAATTTTCTCAGTGACCCCTTAAGGATGCCTTCAGCAGGAAACATCTGGAGAACATGACTCCCACATTCCCAAATTTTGGTGGGTGGGAATCTTAAGATTATTTGATGGGTCATGGATAACTTATATTTAGGAAAATATAGGTATCATAAAATAAAAGGGTAGATTATTGAATCTAATGTAACTTAAAACAATTAGTAATCTCAACTGTTTTGTATATTAATAGAAATTTATGTTAATTTCTTTTACAACACACTGTAGATATGTTTGTAATCTTGCTTAAAAAATCTTTGTGTAGCGATACAAATTTTTGTATATTGATACAAATTTAAGTTTCGCTGTTAAAATGTATTGTATTTATGTTTCCACTCATAGTTTTTGAGTGCATAAATCAATGGCTAATTTTATTTTAGCTTTTCATACATAAAGATAATTGAGGTTATCTCTGAGGAAACTTTCTATTCCAGTCTCAATTGCAACAAAGTAATGATTTCTAAATTTCCTGTTTTTCAAACAATAATGACCTTAACAATAATGGCTACAGTATTACCTATGACCCTAGATACATGAAATTAGGAGTCATGATGTTGTGCTACTACTACAGTAAAATAGGAGCCCATCCTATTGGATGCTTCTATAATTTTTCACTGGAAATATTTTGTGATATGTGTATTTCCAATACTCACTGAAAAAAATCTCAACTTCACAGGCTTTTTGGATTTCTTGTATATGATCTGAACTCGTTCAATGAACTGCTTGTTAACATATTTATGTATGTTAATTACAGTTCTACTACCCTCTTCAAAGATAGCAGATTTTGCAAGTCAAACCAGAATTTTGAAGAGTATGTGTCTGCTCATTTTTATTAATATTGATAACATTGATTATAGAGCGTATATAAATAACATTCATAAAGCTATATGATAGTTTTAAATAATGTTGCATGTTTATATAATTTTCCTGAAGTTAGACACTACCCACTCAGTTGATGTACATAGAAGGGTTAAGTAACTCTTACCCCTTAATTTTAAGTCTTAAACATTTATTTATCTGTGTATATGCATGCACATTCGTGCATGTGTGTGTTTGCGTGTGTGTGTGTGTGTGTGTGTGTGTGTGTGTGTGTGTGTGTGAGTGTGAGTGTGTGTAGATCAGATGACAACCCTTAGGAGTCAATTTGCTTTCACCCCCCCAACATAGGTCCTAAAGATTCAAAGTAAGGTAGGAAGACATGGGAGCAACTACCTTCATCATTCAGCCATTTTACTCACATTTTAATATTAGCTACCTAAAAGGGTTAAATTTAACAGGACAGAAGTCACAGATCACACCATTGGTTCACACACCATGGGTTGAAACTCTTTGCAAACGTCTATATCTAAAAATATTTTCATTACAATTCATAGCACTGCCTAAATTACAGTAATTTACTAGCAATAGAAGTAATTTTATGGTTAGGCATCATCACAACATTAAGGTTTACAACCATTGTTCTAGGAAAATTCCCATCAATTTATCCTTACTTTCCATTGTTAAACCAAAACCCCTTCAGTTTGATCTTTTAGTTATATATACTGATACATTTTCCAATGTATTCCACCTAGTTGTTTTTGATTTATTGGTTGTTATGCCCTATTTAAAAGTATGTAAGTCATAGACACTTGAGTTTGAGGCTTAACGTCAGTCCACACATTTAACATTTATGATGATAATCTCCAGTGTGCAGCTCATATTTAATTGCAATATACACTTCATAATTTAGTATAAAATGCATATCCAAGATTTGAATAACTTATAAATGTAACTAAAACACCCTTTATAGCTCATTTATCTCACATTAATTTCACAGCTCTATTTTCCCTTGAAAGATGAGGTCATAGTCTCCTTTTCATAATATTTATTCGTGTTTTTAATTTCAGTATATGATATTTAGTCATTATCTTCATTGCTTTTAACATTTAAGATCCAAATGTGAGCACATCTGATGTAGTGTGGAAGGAATGTCATAGAACCTATAGTTGGAAAGGTGATCATGAGAGGTGAGAAAGAATTGCTCAAGGTAAATTACTCCTTCAGACATCTGGTCCTGGTAAACTTAAGAGGTACATATTCTGATGAATATTATATTTTATGTTTTCTAATTTTTAAAATTTAAATTAGAAACACTCTTATTTTATACTCCAGTCCCACTTCCGTGCCTCTCTCATCTGTCCATACCCGACATTGAACCCCATCCTATCTCTCTTCTGCTCAATAGAAAAGGAAAAGACTTCCAAGGGGAATCAAAGTCCATCACATTATTTGTGGCAGGGCCTAGTCATTCCCCAGTGTCTATGCTGAAAAGTATCCCTCTAAGGGGAATGGGCTCCCAATGTCCATTCGTAAAATAGAGATAAATAGTGTTCCATGACTAGGCCCCCATAGAGTGCCCACCTCTCCTAACTGACTCCCACATTCAGAGGGCCTTGTTCTATCCTATTCTGGCTCTGAACTGTCAGTCTGAAGTCAATGAGCTCCTCCTTGTTCAAGTAATCTATTTATATGGGTTTCCACAGCCTGGTCATGAATACATTGCTCATTACATCTTACTCTCTACAACAGGATTCCAGGCATTTGACTCAATGCTTAGCTGTGGGTGTCTACTTCTGCTTCCATCAGCTGCTGTATGAAGGCTCTAAGATGGCATATAAGGTAGTCATCAATGTCCTTATTTGACAAGGGCATTTAGGATAGCCTCTTCACTATTCCTTAGGATCTTATTAGGGTTCATCCTTGTATATCTCTGGACATTTCCCTAATGCCAGAAAACAGAACATGTCACACAACATGAACTTAACAAGGTTCATAAAGGCTCAGAGAAAGAGAAGCTGCAATCATGGAGCCGGCATGACACTGTGTCGGGAACTATGCAAAAATGCTTTAGTTGTTTAGCTTGGTTTGTTTGTGGGATTCCTACCAGTAGCTCCTGTGGTGTGTCTGACTCTTTTGCCTGATTTTTGGATAGTTTTCCTTCTACTGAGTTACCTTGATCAGCCTTATATGGGGGTTTTGCCTATTCTTATTGCACCTTGACATGGTGTGTTTTGTTGACATCTGTAAGAGGCCTTCTCTTTTCTGAAGGGAAACAAAGTATTAGCCGATTTGGGGGAATGGATATTGGGGAGAGGGTTGGAAGGAGTGGAGGTAGGGGAAGCTGTGTATTTGTTCTAGGTTCATTGATTCTCATAACATATAACAGAGCCAAAATTGCAAATTTCCATATTCTCTTCTGATACTTAAGACAATGTCTTGACTGTTACCTAGTGTATAATTAAGGATTTCCAACATACACAGCCAAAGGAGATTTTGCCATTCAGATTAAGAGGAATATTGATATATTGCAGCCCCCAACTGAGGGAGACATCTCTTTCTCATGTGCCTGTCACACCAGCCAGAATAACAGGCAAGGTGGAATAGCAGCTCATGAAGCTTCCACAGTACCTACATTCCCAGACAGAGTCCTCCAACATCTCATTAGCTGCCATCCGCAAAGCCATGTCACCATCAACAAATTGGATTAATATCCTCTCCTAAAGTACAGGTCACACAAGCCAGATATACACGTGTGCAAACTGAGGCAAAGACACCCTTCTGGACCAGAGTTCATGCAAGCTATCTGAAATACACATCGGGTCCTCTCCAGTGGATATTCTCCGTTCTTTCAAAAACCCCCAACACTATTTACAATCCTAATCCCTCCTCATCTCTGTTTTGTAGCCTCCAGCTTTAGAGGAATCCCTGAGCTCAAAAAAGTGAAACACAATCTGTCAGAAGTCCATAGGGGCCACCTGACCACAGAACTCTCTCAGTCTCTCCATGGCGCCTCAACACTATCACCAGGTTCTTTCCTCTCTTCCCTTCTTAAAACTTCAAACTTTGGCAGATACCCCCTTCTGGAACAAAGTCAACACCTACAGCAAGATTTCCACCCTCAAATTGGGGTGAGAAAGACTGTTAAACCATATGCCCTCAGATCACAAGATCAGACAGCAAATAGAAGTCAAGGAAAAAAAAAAACTTCCAACAAAGAAACACTGAGAAATCATCACCTAGACCCACAATCACCTCAAAGCAAGATAACTAGACAACAGTATGAAAACACAAACAACCATCAGAGCAATAAGTCACTTTAAGTTTCCAGCGATCCTACTACAGCAAATCATGAGTATTCCAACACAGTTGAAACACAATTAAGACCAACTTTATTAAGATGATAGAGGTCCTGAAAGTTGAAATGAATGAATACCTGCAATATTTCTAGGAAAGGATGAATGAAACATTGTCGCTGTGATTAGATTATCTAAGTAAACCTACTCTCGTAATGTACTGATTTTGTTGTTACCCTTAGGCCACTGTGTATCTTTTTGGAATGTTCGGGGGGAAACTCAAGTTAGTCAGTGAAGGAAAACATGTGGGGCCATTGTTTTTTGATTTTCCCTTTTACTTTTTCAGTCTCTGGTATTCAGCTAGTTGTCTTTAGCAGTCCATGCCCATTTGCTAAAAGACATAGCTAACTCAGTGGAATTCTTCTTCCCAGATCAATCATCAGTCAACACAATGTTTTTCAGGCAGAAATCAGACATTCTGATCTAAGAACACACTCAAGTGATGTTTGATCAGATGACCCTAAGATGGGTCATGTTGATACCGGAGGCTAATTAAGAGATAGAGACAGTAATATATGAGATGGTTATAAAAAAATCCAAAGTCAATGTATTAATCATATAAATTCATTTAAGCAGCAAAGACTCAAATATAAAGATAGACAAAACTGTGAAAAAATGAAATGCCAGTAGGCCAGGCAATAGGAAAGGCGAGCATCTAAGATAAAGACAAAATAACTAAAACTGTCTCTCCACAGCAACTTCCACCCAAAACAAAACCTTCAGGAACTGATAAGAAATTGTATGAAGACAAACTGGGGAAGGTTCAATATTTTTAGGAAGATAAATATAACTAGATTACCATTACAGATTATAGAAAATCAGATCACAGATTCACATAATATGAGGTCTATACTTGTCACAAAGATACAACACTCAAAAGTATGTAAAACATTTTCAAAGAAGATGCAGTTGATGAGACAAGGGCAAGAAAAAGGGGGGAAAATTATTGTCAACTTTTAATCAATAGCCCAAAGAAAACATAGGAAAGGTAACGGGTGATCTTGACGAGTACTGCCCAGATCCCAATAATCCCACCAGTATAAAAGAATAAATAAACACAGACTTTATAATTTTCATAAAATTACTTCAAATGACCCTTGAACTCTGGTTTCTGACACTCGAGCTACTGGTATTTCTTCTAAAACAGAATCACCATGTTCAAGATATCTCTCCAGAAGGGGTGGTGATGTCTTGCTATGGATCAGCATCTCCTTATAACTCCCTTTGTTTCAGGTAAATGCAACCTGTCTGATTCTCAATCACAGAAAAACATAGAAAAATAGTTTAATACAGGTAGCCCAATGTAATCAAATTAAAATCATGATATGAGTCCACATATCTACGAACACCTGATGTTGGGAATGAAGCTTAAATTATACAATGGATAAAAGTAAGCATCTTCAACAAATAGGGCTGGCATAACTAGATGCAGGCATGTAAATGACTGCAGACAGATACATAAATATCGCTATGCACAAACATAAGTCCAAATGGATCAAAGAAGCCGGGCATTGGTGCTGCATGCCTTTAATGCCAGCAATCGGGAGGCTTGGGCAGGTGGAATTCTGTGAGGGCAAAGCTGTCCAGGTCTACAAATGTAGTCCCAGGAGAGGATCCAAAGCAATACAAGAATTACTGTCTTGAAAAAGCAAAAACAACAACAAAAAAATCCCTACAACAACTAGAAAAACAAAATGGATCAAAGACCTGAACATAAATCCAGATACACTGAAACTCTTAGAAGAGAATATAGGAGGGACCCTCATAGAATTTGTATTGTAGATGGTTTCCTCAACATAACAACAGTAGCACCAGCACTGAGATCCAGAATTAATAATTGGGACCTCCTGAAACAGAAATTTCTGAAAGGCAAAGGACATAGTCAACAAGACAGAAAGGCAGCCCCCCAGAATGGAAAAATATATTCATCAACCCTACATTTGACAGAGGTCTGATTTCCAAAATATACAAAGAACTCAAAAGCTCATCACCAAATCACTAAAACATCCAATTAAAAAGTGGGATATAGAGGCATTTAAAATGGCTGAAAGAAACTTAAGAATGTGATCAACATATTTAGCAACCAGTGAAATGCAAATCAAAACAACTGAGGTAGCATACTGCTCGTGTAGAAGAGCTAAAACCAAAAACCCCAATGATAGATTAGGCTGGAGAGGATTGGAGAAAGAGCATTCCTCAACTACTGGTGGAAGTTCGAAGTCATACATCCACTTTGGAAATAAGTAAGGAAATTCCTCAAGAAAATTGGAATCAATCTACCAGAAGATACAACAATTCCACTCATAGGCATATAGTCAAACGATGAACATTCATACAACAAGGACATCTGTTCAATTATATTCATAACAG
>NW_023276899.1:0-35000 GCF_003668045.3 Cricetulus griseus
GCAATATAGCTCTGTACAAGGTCAAGAAAATCAATATTATGAAGATATTGATATCTAGTTCTATGATTAGAACTAGGTACTAGAAGAAGTGGGGAGATGAAAGCCCAGGATAAAGAAGACCCCCTTAGCAGACAAAGAAAGGCTTATAGTACAGGGTGACTGGCCGGGCCAGTAACTCTTTTTCCTGGAACTGGCTGATAACACTTATGTGATTACTACAAGGTTAGAATGGCTTTGTTCCAGAAAGCTGACCACAAAAACTATAGCCAGTCCAGTAACTCTGTTCCAAGAAAAGGCTAACCATAAAAAGTTAGATTAGAATCTTACAATCTTAAAGAACAGGGAGTTTCCCCTTGTGATTCTCCTAGGACCTTCCACTGGAATTCTTGTTATGGTTGTGGTTTCTTCCTTTAAAATCCCCTATTCCCAGCCAGTTGGGGTCTAACTTCTCTACCCCAGCATGGGATACAAGTCTTGACCCCAGCGTGCTGGTTCCTGTCAATAAACCTCGTGTGATTGCAGCAAGGATGGTCTCGCCTGAGTTCTTGGGGGTCGAGTCATCCTGAGACTTGAGTGAGGGTCTCCCCTCTCTGGGGGTCTTTCAATACAAGAGCAGGAGTCCTGCCTGAGCTACAGAAAGCCCATGTCCAGTTCTGCCCTCTGAGAAATTACAAAATCTTGGGGCACAATTTTAGGAGAAAACACAAACAGGTGGAAGATCTGGGTTCTGGGAGATGATTTAGCTAGGAAAGGATTCCCAACAAATATGTGAAAATAACTTGTGTTTTCAAACTTTAATGACTGAAGGGTAATGGCAACATACTCAAGTTGTCTATTACCTCCACATTTGGGCCCTAAAATGAGTGTGGTCATAACAAATTCACAATAAAAATATGTCAACACAGAGGGAAATTCTCTGTGTAGTCATGGCCATCCTTGAATTGCTCAGTGGTCCACGTGGCTCTCACACTCACAGAGATACCCCTGCCCCTGCATTACACATCCTGGACTAAATGTATGTGTCGCCTCAGCCTTGATGCTTGTTTTGAGTGAATTGGTTTGTAGTAAAATATGTCATAAATATATTTTATCCTCTGCTTAAATTTCATCTAGTATTGGGGATTTATGCCAGCATTTTCCACAGAGGATGGAAAAAAGGTCTGTCACTGCCTCACCAAGCACTGCATTGTTAATTTGGCATTAATTCATTAATGTAGTCCATTTTAATCTTCAGTGAATGTCAAAATTTCCTGGGAATTGCCCATTAAACTTAAGTGGGCCATCACAGAGATTTCCAGAACAAATAAAAGGTCACATGATCTTCAAAACCACTGCAGTGTGAAGTGGAAAAACCCCTGGTATACATGCTAAGGGATCCCAGTGTAGGACTGAAAGCAATTCATTCTGTCACAAAATTACAACATTTATCCTAATAATTTCATTGGCCAATTGATGGGTATTTGTTGATTAAGATTTAAACTTGCTACCTGAACTAAGTTATTCATGGGTCTCTGAATGCTAAGAGTCTCTGTTACTTCCCCTGCCAGTTTATCCACCTTGGTGTCTATAGTTACAGACTGAGATGGCAATTCCAGATACAGTGGCTGCTGTAACAGCAACAGCAATAGATGCAAACACGCCAGCAGTGATGCCAAAGATTTTTTGTCCATCAACTTGCAAGATGACCAGTCTGTTGAGAAACTGAAACTCAGAAACATACTGCCTCCTTTCTTTCAAGGCTTGTAGATGCTATGACATCAAGGGTCAGGAACACTGGCTTGGGCAGGCTCCCACGGTCTCAACTCCGGTTTTTCTCTGAAACATGCATCTCAAACTTTCTGGCTGATTTTTTGCAAGAATATACAAACCTGCCAAAATTAGGGCAAGATCAGTCTTCTCCACTGTTTAGTGTATTATGTGGAGAATGGGGACATTACTTCTCCTTTTTATGGTTAGAAGTTACATTATCAAGGAGCTGTTCGCATGCTCCACAACTCCACATCCAAGTTTTACAAGGATCACCTGCCCTTGATCAAGTTTCTATTGAGTACAAAATAGCTGAAATGCCTTAGCAGAATATCCAGGTCCTTTTTGTTTCATTTTTTTGCTTGTTTGCTTTTGTTTTTTCGAGACATGGTTTCTTGCACTGGAGACCAGGCTGGCCTCGAACTCACAGAGATCCCCCTGCCTTTGCCTCCCGAGTGCTGGGTTTTAAGGAGTGCACCACCAATGCCTGGCAGATCCTTTGTTCTTTATCACTTTTGGAACTAAACAATGACTGAACAAAAATCATGTTTATGTACACATGAATACCTTTCAACTGCCATGTGTACATTTTAACTTGACATTATAGATTAAAGAGCAACTTTAAGATCAACCAAGGAGAGCCTTTAGTCCCAGCACTGGTGAGGCAGAAGCAGGTGGATCTCTGGTTTCGAGACCAGCCTGCTCTACAAGAGCTAATTCCAGGACAGGCTCCAAAGCCACAGAGAAACCCTGTCTGGGAAAACCAAATAAATAAATAAATAAATAAATCAACCAAGGATACATGAGCAGAACTTTTCAGAAGGCTTAGACTAAATAATCTTTTATTCAGCATTCACAAACATTTAGTTATGCGAAATTCAAGTTTCATGTAATACAGACTTTTTACACAGCGGTTTAAACAGACTTGGCATCTGACAAACCCATTTGGGACCATCGTCTCCAAATGCAGACAAGAGAAATAGAGAGATCTAGTGTGGACAGGAGAGGACACAGACAGCAGGAGAATGGCAGGAGCATTCTGTCATTAGGAAAGGCAGCTGTTCTCATCCTGGAGCTGGGCCTCAGCCTCTGTCTGCTTCCATTGCTAACTCATGAGGGAACAGGTAAGCAGACAGGAAGGTAGCTGTGACAGCTGTAGCAGCTACACAAGGCCATCTGCACACCCAGGGACACCCAGAACACCTTAGAGATGTGGTTAATCACAGGAGGTTACAGGTGAGGTCTCCCCCAGAAAAGGAGTAGCCCTGGAATAAGTGACAGTTTGCAAAAAGGCCCTTTGTTCTGATCATAAGTGTTAGGATGATTGGCTCTCAGCAGTCATCAGCCCTGGGGAAAAACTTGCAGCCTGACTTTTCAAGGATGGGGACAAACTTGAGTAGCCCCAAAACAATTTCTGGTCAAAAATATGTGACAGGAGCAACTACATTGATACAAAACAGAACTTTCTTTGTGCCACAGGTGAGTGTTCTTGTGTTCCATGTTACCAACACTCAACCCCCTCTATCTGGGGCACCTGGAGCCTCACTCAGGTCCACAAGGTAATGGGAAATACCACTGGGAATTCCTCCAACCATGCAGTGCTTGGTAGTAAATGGCAATAGATAAAAGAAGACCCACATTCCCTAGATTCAAAGGTCAAGACCTCCATCAATTTCTCCAGGATTCATATACAATGGTAGGCTCAGGTGTCTCACCTTGTAGACAAGAGTGCACAATCACATATTAGCTGGGCACACACCTTGGGGACTCACTAGCACTCTTCTCCCTGCCCTTCTGTGGTCCTTGGTGCTCACATTGAAGGGATAAAATTGCAAACAGCTCCTGAGGTTAAACCTGACCTGATTTTTATCTAGAAGGCATATGGTAGACCTCACCCTCCAAACACACACACCAGCTCCACAATGCTGCCCAAGGCTCTTCCTCCCCTATGTCCCTTTTTCTTCCACCATATACCCTCTTCAGACTCCCATCACATAAACACTTTATTCAGGAAACCAACTGACCTGAAGAAGACTAGGCTGCTGCACTTTCCCTGGACACACTGTCTATTGGATTCTACTCTAAGAACATGGGTGTAAAAGCTCCACTAAACAGGAGACTCAAAACTCCTCCCATTCTTTGTCTCCTCCCAACAGAAGATCTTCAAACCCTTCATCCGGACACACACGTTGAGCCCCTCAGGTTTCTTCGGCACACTATGGAGACCTAATCCCATTGATGAAATTATCCTTTTGGGGGGTTCAACACTGGGTTTCACTGTATAGCTTTGAGGATTGTCCTGGCATTCATTCTGAAGATCAGGCTGATATCCATCTCAGGGAATTTCAAATGCTGGAATTAAAAGCAGGCAGAACCACTGCCCAGCTGCTTTAATTATTCTTGTTTTCTAGATCTGTGAATGTTGAGCAGGCTGGCCCTGCAAATCAGAGATTATTTGCCTCAGTTTCCTGAAAACAGGAATTAAGAGTGGCTCACCAGGGGCTGGAGAAATGGCTCAGAGGTTAAGAGCACCGACTGCTCTTGCAGAGATCCTGAGTTCAATTCCCAGCAACCACATGGTGGCTCACAACCATCCGTTATGAGATCTGGTGCCCTCTTCTGGTGTGCAGATATACATGAAAGCAGAATGCTGTATACATAATAAATAAATAAAATCTTTAAAAAAAAAAAAGAGTGGCTCACCAGACCCTCCAAGAAATAATCATGGTTTATATAACTTTTTCTGATTGACATATTAATGTGAAAATGAATACCAAGAGAAAATTGGCCTTGGCCTCTTGAGTCTCCATCCCAGAATGAACTGGGGCTCCACTTGTCAGTGCCCATAGAAAAAAATGGACTTCTACTTAACCTGCTTCTAGGGATCCTATTCAGCTGTTGCTTTGGCTAGGATCCCCGTCTTGCTTTTCAAGGGCTGCTAAGATTCTTCCCTCATTGTTTGCAACAATTTCCAACTTCCCTCTCCCTACTTGTGCCACCAGAAACTCTACCAGCTCCCCTAGCTCTCTGTAGACCCTGTCTTCTCTCCATTGATTTCCCCAGGCTCCCTGATGGTGTCTGGGGTTCTGTTCATAGAATGCCCTTAGGTATTTGGGTATTGAGAAGACAATGCTGGTGTCCTTTTTTGAGGGACTGGAGTGTACTTAATCAGTGCTAAGAAACCTTCAGTTTGTTTCCAGGGGTTCCAGCTACTCCCAGTGCAGGAATACAATAGCTCCAAGTGACATATTACTTTTTCGGGAAACCTTGTCTGACAAAATCCTGGAAATCTTCCTTGACATCTACAAGGGCTGTACATGTTCAAATTTTAAAAAGCTGGGTGACTTGAGGCTCTTTGGCAGAGGTCTTGTCCAGGTTTTTGAAATATTCTGGCCTCAATTCCAGGAGATAAAGGAAAAATGAAAAATATTGAAAAATATTATTCCATGTGTTTTGTGTATGTATTGGGACCATATCCTGCCAGAGGATATTTGCAGATTTAAGGAAGCAAAATGTATGTTTCCCCTTCCAGTACCTGGAAATCAAACTCAGGTACTCAAGCTAGGTGACATGGACGTTGGCTGTGCCATTTCACAAGCTTCAGAGCTCTTGATTCAAAGGGTTATACCTCCAGGAAAATCAAAGACTGACACCAGGTTTCCATAGGTCTGGCTGATTTCAAACTCACTGTATGACTAAGAATGACCATGAGCTTCTGGTCCCAAACCTCATGCATGCTGAGATTATGGACCTGGATCCCTTGAAGGTGCCTTTTTCCACTCCCTTTAAATGCTACTGAGAACCTCATGAAGACATTCTGTCCTTACTGGATATTTATTCTGAGTCCTTTCTGGGCAGTTTCTCCTATTTCTTTAACAACTTGAGGGACATTAGTCCTATATCTGCTCTTGCTATAACCTTGAGACGGGAGAGCAATTCTGTTCTAGAAGATGTGACCAATGGTCTCTATTGATAAATAACTTTTTTGAAATTTCCCCGTTTTTAGAGTCTTGTGTATCCTAAAATGAACTTGAATTTGCTCTACAGCCCATGATGTCATTGAATTTTTTCAAATAAATGTAAGAACAACTGTAACAGGGGGTGGTGACACACACCTTTAATCCCATCACTAGAAAAGCAGAGACAAGGGGATCTCTGAGTTAGAATATTCTCACATAAATTGTAAGAACAACCCTAACAGGGTGTGGTGACACACCTTTAATCCCATCTCTAGGGAGGAAGAGGCAGGAGAATCTCCAAGTTGCAGGGCTGCATATTGAAAAACAGGAGTTACAGAACATCCAGGACTACACTGAAAATCCCTATCTCATGAACAAAGAATGAAATAAAAAAAAATTTAAACTGGCTGGGTGTGGTGGTACATGCCTTCAATCCCAGCACTCAGGAGGTAGAGGCAGGAGGATATCTGAGAGGTCTTGCACAACTTGGTCTACACAGGGAGCTCCAGGACTCCCAGGACTATTTAGAGTGACATGACCTCATGAAAGGAAACAAACAAAAAAAGCCTTCAACATCTATAGTCATCAGATCAATGCAAATTACAATTGCTTTGCGATTTGTAACTTTCTCAGAAATACCTAAAAAATGAAAAACAACCACAGCTCAGGCTGGTAAAGATGTGGGGGAAAGGAACCTTATTCATTGCTGTTGGTAGTACAGAATGGTATAGCCATCACCTCACCCCACCATTAACCCAGAAGCCTTACTGGCCAACTTACCATGGTGATCAGCAGGCTCTCCTGTGGTCACCAGATCATTGCTGCTGTTTGAAACTCTAGTCCAAAGACCTGGCCTTCAGTATATTTTCCATCTAGGTCCCTCCCAGGTCGTCCACTTTTTCCCATCATTCCTCCAGACCATCCTACTCAATGCCCCCCACCACCAATCTATAGCTTCACCCTATAGGGTCTTGGTATATTTCAGGACTGCTTTCATCATTGAGCTTTCATCACTGCTGCTTTGGTGGGGACCTAAATCACAAACACATCTTTTGCACCACCCTCTCAGTTCTCCAATCTTGGGTCTTAAACCCAGTTAAAATGTGGTTTCCACTATTTGGTGACCATCACAGTTAAAAGGTCTTATCTCAGGCTGCCTTCTGATTGCTGTCAAACCTCCGTTTTTTCCTTTTTTGAGACAGGGTTTCTCTGTGTAGTCCTGACTACTCTGGAACAAACTCTGAACACCAGGCTGTGCTAAAAATCAAAGATTTGCATGTGCATTCCCCTACCACTAGAATGGGGGAGGGGGGAATTAAAGGTGTGTGCCACAATGGTAGGCTCTTTTTTTGACACAGGGTTTCTCTTTACAACCCTGGCTGTCCTGTATCTCACTGTATAGACCAACTTGGCCTCAACCTCACAGAGTTCTTCTTGCCTCTGCATCCTTTGTGCTGGCATGGAAGGATTGTCCACCAAACACAGCTTAGTCACCCCTAATTGATGGAGTGGGACTAGTCTTACAACTGTCTGGCTGTGACTCTTTTCATTCATGATGCTACCACCAACCAGCTCCACTTCATGGACAAGGTAGATCCTCCATTATCTCCCCAGATCAATGCATGTGCCAAGGTCCCTTTTGTCCCCACTTTACTGTCCACAGCCATCAAGGCACAGGCCTGATGCTGGCTTCTCTGCTTGTAGATTGGTCATTCAATGAATGGGTTTCAGGACACAGAAAGTGATGGATTTTTCTGACAGAACGAACTGAGTTCAGTCCTCCCCTGGGAGGGTACAGCTTGTGTCCAAGTGTTTCACCACTTAACACTGCAGTGATATGGAAGGTGCATGTGAACATTGACTCCTTCTGGAAACCTCTGAGAGGGCAGAACTAAGTTTAATGCATCAACTGTCAGGAAATTTTCTTGACATTCACTGAGGACTAAGATTAACTACAGTTCTGAATTATTACAAAATTCATAAAGAGGACTTGGTGAGGCAGTGACAGACCTCTTTTCCATCTTTGTGGGAAATCCTGGCATACATCCCTGAAACTAGGAGAAATATAAAGACAGGGTAAATTATATTGTTTCAAAATATTTTATTAAAATCAATACCTTAAAAAAACAAGCATCCAGGCTAAGGTGGCACATACCTTTAGTAACCAAACCGAACCCTAACCCTAACCCTAACCCTAACGCTAACCCTAACCCTAACCCTAATCATAAACCTAACCCAAAACTAATCCGTAACACTCTGGCTAAGCCTAAACCTAACCTAATCCTAACCCTTACCCAACCCTAACCATAACCCAACCCTGACACTAACACTAACCCTAACACTAACACTAACCATAACCTAAACACTAACCCTTACCATTAACCTTACCCTAAACCTAACCCTAACCCTAACCCTAAACCTAACCCTTAAGCCTTAACCTAACCCAGAACCTAAGGCTAAACCTAAACCTAACCCTACACCTAACCCTAACCATAAGCCAAACACTAACCCTAATGATAACCCTAACCCTAACCCTTAACATAACCCTGAACCTAACCCTAAACCTAAACCTAACCCTAACATTAAACCTGATCCTAAACCTAAACCTAATGCTAAACCTAACACTCACCATAACCCTAACCCTAACCTAAACCTAACCCTAACATTGATCCTTCCCTAAACCTAACCTTAACCCTAAACCAAACCCTAAACCTAAACCTAAGCCTTAACCTAAACCTGAAACTAGCACTAACCCTAACCCTAACCATAGCCCTAACCCTAACACTAACCCTTAACCTAACCCTAAACCTAACCCTAAAACAAAACCCAACCCTAACCCTAACCATAACCATAACCATAACCCTAAACCTAACACTAAACCTAAACATAAGCGAAACCCTAACCTAACCCTAAAACTAACCCTAACCCTAACCTTAACCCTAACCATAAGCCAAACCCTAAACCTAACACTAACCCTAACCCAGACCCTAACACTAAGCCTAACACTGATCCTAACCCTAACCCTCACCATAACCCTAACCTTACCCTAAACTTAACCCTAATCCTAACCCTAACCCTAATCCTAAACCTAAAACAAAACCTAACACTGACCCTAACCCTAACCATAAGCCAAACCCTAACGCAAACCCTAAACCTACACTAACCCTAAACCTAAACCTAACACTAACCCTAACCCACAACTTAACCTAACCCTAACCTGAACCCTAAGCCTAACCCTAAACCTAACACTGATGCTAACCCTAAACCTAACCTAACCTAAACTAAACCCTAAACCTACCCCTAACCCTAATCCTGAACCTAACCGGGAACCTAAACCTAACCTTAACCCTAATCCTAAACCTAACCCTAACCCTAACCCTAACTCTAAACCCAACCCTAACCCTAACCCTAACCGTAACCCTAACCCTAACCCTTACCCTAAACCTAACCCTAACCTTAACCCTAACCTTAACCCTAACCTAACCCTAACCTAACCCTAACCCTAAACCTAAACCTAAACCTAAGCCTAACCCTAACCTAACCCTAAACCTAACCCTAACACTATTCTTAACCCTAACCCTAACCCTCACCTTAACCATTAACCTATACCTGAACCTAATCCTAACCCAAACCCTAACCCTAACCATAACCATAACCATAACCTAACCCTAACACTAACCCTAAACCTAACCCTAACCTTAACCCTAACCCTAACCCTAACCCAAACCTAAACCTAACCTAACCCTAACCTTAACCTTAACCCTAACCCTATTCCAAACGTTAACCCTTTAGCTAACTATGACCCTAACCCTAACCCTAACCCTAAACCTAACCACAACCCTATCCCTAAACTAACCGTAACCCTAACCCTTAACGAAAACATGAACCTAACCTTAGTTCTAACACTTACCCTAAACACAACGCTAACCCTAACGTTAACCCTAACCCTAACCCTAACCATAAGCTAAACCTAACCATAAGCCTAACCCTAACCATAACATTAACTCTAAACCTAACCCGAACCCCGAACCAAACCCTAACATTTACCCTAATCCTAAACCAAATCCTAATCATGAAACTAACCCTGAACCCTAACGTAACCCTAACCCTAACGCTAACCCAAACACTACCCTAGCCCTTACCTAACCCAACCCTAACCCTAACCCTAACATTGATGCTAAACCTAACCCTAAACCTCACCACATAAAAAACCTAAACCCAAATCTAACCCTAACCCTAACAACCCTAACACTAACACTAAACCTATCCAAACCCTAACCCAAACCCTAACATTAACCCTTAACCTAACCATGAAACTGACCCTAACACTAACCATACCCCAATCCATACCCTAACCCTAACCCTACCCTAAAATTTGACCTAACCCTGAACCTAACCCTAACCTTAAACCTAACCCTAACCCTAACCAAACCTTAACACAAACCTGACCCTAAACCTAACCCTAACCCTAACCCTAACCCTAACCTAAACCTAATCATGAACCTAACCATGAACATGACCCTAACCCAAACCCAAACCCTAACTCTAACCCTAACCCAAACCCTAAACCTAACCTTAATCCTAAACCTAAGCCTAACCCTAACCCTAACACTAGCCTAACCCTAACCCTAACCATAACCCTAACACTAACCCTAACATAACTCTAACATTAACCCTAAACCAAACCCTAACCCTAACTTTAGCCCTAACCTAACCCTAACCCTAACCCTAAACCTAAACCTAAACCTAAACCTAAACCTAACCATGAACCTAACCATAATACTAAACCTATACCTAACCCTAACCCTAACCCAGACCAAAACCTAACCCTAACACTAACCTAACCCTAACCCTAACCCTAATCATGAACCTTACCCTTAACCTAAGCCTAACCCTTAAACTAACCATGAACCTAATCCTAAAGCTAACCACAACCCTAATCCTAACATAACCCTAGCCCTAACCCTAACCTTAACCCTAACATAACCCTAGCCCTAACCCTAAACCTTAACCTAACAATGAACCTATCCCTAACATTAACCCTGAACCTAACCGAACCCTAACCCTAACCCAGGCAAACATTAACCCTAACCCTAACCCTAAATCTAATCCTAACCCTGAACCTAAACTTAACCCTAATCCTAACCCTGAACCTAAACTTAACCCTAACCCTAACCATGAACCTAAACTTAACCCAAATGCTAACCCTGAACCTAAACTTAACCCTAACCCTAACCCTGAAACTAAACTTAACGCTAACCCTAACCCTAACACTAACCCTAACCCTAACCCTAACCCTAACCCCTAACCCTAACCCCTAACCCTAACCCTAACCAAAAACCTAACCCTAACCATAACCCTAACCCTAACCCTAACCCTAACCAAAAACCTAACCCTAACCCTAATCCTAACCCTAACCCTAACCCTAAACCTTACCATAATCTAAAACCTAACCTTAACACTAACCCTAACCCTAACCCTAATCCTAAGTCTAACCCTAACCTAAACCCTAACCATAACCCTCACCTTAAACCTAACCTGAAACTAACTGTAACCATAAACCTAATCCTAATTCTAAGCCTATACCAAACCATAAGCCCAAAACTAAAGCTAACTACAACCCTATTCCTAACCTAACCTAACAAACCTAATCCTAACCCTAACCCAAGCCTACCGAAATGTTAACCCTAAACCTAACCCTAACCCAAACCTAACCATAACCCTAATCCTAACCGTAACCCTAACCCTAACACTAAACTAACTGTAACCCTAATGTTAAACCTAACTTTTATCCTAATCCTAAATCTAACCAAACCCTAAACCTAACCCTAACACTAAACCTAACCCTAACCCTAACCCTAAAAAAAAACCCTAACCCTGAACCTAAACAAAGCCAAACCCTAACAATAACCCAACCCCTATTCCTACACCTTACCTAACCCTTACCCTAAACCTAAACCTCAACCTAAAACTAACCCTTACCCTAACCCTAACCCTAACCCCTAACACTAACCCTAACCGTAATCATGAACCTAAACCCGAACCTAACCCTAAACCTAACCCTAACCCTAAACCTAACCCTAACCATAAACCTAGCCCTAACCCTAATCCTAACTCTAACCTAACCCTAACCCTAACCCTAACCCTACCCTAAACCTTAACCTAACCGTGAACGTAACCCTAATGCTTATCTTAACCCTTACCCTAACCCAAACCTAACACAACCCTAACCCTAACCATAACCATAACCCTAACCCTAAAAATGATGCTAACCCTAACCCTAACCCTAATCCTAACCATAATCTTAACCTAACTTTAAGCCTAACCCTAACTGTTAACCTAACCAAGAATATAACCATAACACTAACCCTAACACAAGCCCTAACCTAACACTTACCTAACCCTAAACCAACCATAACACTAACCCTAACCCTAACCTAACCCTAACCCTAACCCTAAATCTAACGCTAACCTAAACCTAAACCTAACCCTAAACTAACCCTCATTCTAACCCTAACCCTAACACCAACCCTCAACCTAATCCTAACCCTAACGCTAACCCTAAACCTAAACCTAAACCTAACCATAACCATAACCCTAACGCTAACCTAAGCCTAACCCTAATCCTAACCCTAAACCTTAACCTAAAGATGAACCTAACCCTAAATATAATTCTAAACCTAACCCTAACCCTAAACCTAACCACAAAAATAACTCTAACCAAACCCTAACACTAAACCTAACCCTTATCAACCAGGAACCTAACCCTAACACTAAACCTAACCCTAATCCAAACCCTAAGCCTAAACCTAACCCTAAACCTAACCCGAACCCTTAATCTAACCATATTCCTAACCCTAACCTTAACCCTATCACTAACCATAAATCTAAACCTAACCCTATCCCTAACCCTAACCCTAACCCTAACCCTAACCAAACCCTAACGCAAACCCTAACCCTAACCCTAACGATACCCTAAACCTAAACTTAACCCTTAACCTAAGGATGAACCTAACCCTAAACCTAACCTAACCCTAACCCTAACCCTAACTCTAACCCTAAACATAACCCTGAACTTAACCCTAACACGAACCTAAACCAAATCTAACCGTAAACCTAACCTAACCCTAAACCTACCACTAAACCTAAACCTAACCCTAACCCTAACCTAACACTAACCCTAACTCTAACCCTAACCCTAACCCTGAACTTAACCCTAACCATAACCCTAACCCAAATCTAACCCTAACCCTAACCAAACCATAACCCTAACACTAACCCTAAACCTAACCCTAACCCTAACTCTAACCCTATCCCTAACCCTGAACTTATACCTAAACCTAACCCTAACCCTAACCCTAACATTAAACCTAAAAGTAACCCTTAACCTAATGGTGAACCTAATCCTAACAATTAACCTAAAGATGAACCTAACCCCAACCCTAACCATAACCCTTAACCTAAACATGAAACTAACCCTAACCCTAAACCGAACCCTAACACTAACCCTAACTCTGAACCAAACCTTAACCCTAACCCTAAGCCTAACCCTATCCATAAAATCCTAACCCTAACCTTAACACTAATGCTTAACCTAACCATGAACCTAAAACTAACTCTAAACCTAACCCTAATCAAAACCTAACCCTAACCCCATCCCTAACCCTAACCTGACCATTAATCTAACCCTAACCTAACCCAAACCCTAACCTAACCCTAACCCTAACCTAACCCTAACCATAACCGTTAACCTAACAATGAACCTAACCCTAACCCTAACTCTATGTATAACCTAACCCTAACCTAACTATAACCCTAACCCAAACAAAACCCTAACCATAACACTAACCGTAACCCTAACCCTAACCCTAACCCTAACTTAAATCAAACATTAACCCTAACCCAAACCCTAATCCTAACCCTAACAATAACCCTTAAATAACCATGAACCTAACCCTAATCCTAAACAAAAACCTAACCCTAACCCTATCCCAAACCTAACACTAACCCTAACCCTAACCGATATGTTACATGTATGACACATGTATTTGACATGTATGTGACATGTATGTGACATGTATGTGACATGTATGTTACAAGTATGTTACATATATGACACTTGTATGTTACATGTATGACACATATAACACATGTATGTTACATGTATGTTACATGTATGATACATGTATTTTACATGTATGACACATGTATGTTACATATTTGTTACATGTATGACACATGTATGACACATGTATGACACATGTATGACACAGGTATAACACAGGCATAACACATGTATGTTACATGTATGTTACATGAATGTTACATGTATGATACACGTATATTACATGTATGTTACATGTATGTTACATATATGTTACATGTATGACACATGTATTTTACATGTATGACAAATGATTGTTACATGTATATGACATGTATGTGACATGTATTACATGTATGAGACATGTATGACACATGTATGTTACATGTATATTACATGTATGTTACATGTTACATGTATGACACATGTATGTTACATGTATGACACAAGTATGTTACATGTATGTTACATGTATGTTACATGTATGATACATATATGACACATGTATGACAAATGTATGCCACATGTATGTTAAATGTGTGTTACATGTATATTAGATGTATGACACACACATGTTACAAGCTTGTCATATGTGTGTCACATGTATGTTACATGTATGTGACATATATGACATACCCATGTTACAAGCATGTTATATGTAAGTTACATGTATGTTACATGTATGTTACATGTATGACACATGTATGACACATATATGACACATATGTTAATGTAAGACTCAAGTATGTTACATGTATGTTACATGTATGTCACATGTATGTTTCATGTATGTTACATGTATGACACATGTATGTTACATGTATGTTAAATGTATGACACACACATGTTACAAGCATGTCACATGATTTTCACATGTATGTTACATGTATGTCTCATTTATGACACTCACATTTTACAAGCATGTTAAATGTGTGTTACATGTATGTTACATGTATGTTACATGTATGTTATATGTAAGTTACATTTACATCACATGTATGACACACACTTATGACTAGCATGTCACATGTATGTTACATGTATGTTTCATATATGTCACATTAATGACACTCACATGTTACAAGCATGTTACATGTATGCTACATGTATATTACATGTATGACACATGTATGACACACACATGTTACAAGCATGTGACAAACATGTCAAATGTATGTTACAATTATGTTAAATATATGTTACATGTATGACACACACATGTTACAAATATGTCACATGTATGTCACATGTATGTTACAAGTATTTCACATGTATGACACACACATAATACAAGCATGTCACATGTATGTTACATGTGTGTTATATATATGACACAAAGATGTCACATGTATGTTACAAGTATGTTACATGTATATTATATGTATGTTACATGTATGGTACATGTATTTTATATATATGTTACATGTATGACACACACGTGTCACTTTATGTTACATGAAAGTTACATTTATGTTACATGTAAGTTACATTTATGTTACATGTATGTTACATGTATGTTAAATGTATGTTACATATATGACACACACATGATACAAGCGTGTCCCATGTATGTCCCAACTATGTCCCATGTTTGTTACTTGTATGTTACATATGTTACATGTATGACACACACATGTCACATGTATGTTAAATGTATGTCACATGTATGCTACATGAATGTTACATGTATGTAACATGTATGTTACAGGTATGTTACATGTATGTCACATGTATGTTACATGTATGACACATGTATGACACATGTATGTTACATGTATGATACATGTATGTTACATGTATGTGACATGTATGACACATGTATGTGACATGTATGTGACATGTATGTGACATGTATGACACATGTATGTGACCTGAATGTGACATGTATGTGACATGTATGACACATATATGACACATGTATGACACATGTATGACACATGTATGTTACATGTATGACACATGTATGACACATGTATGTTACATGTATGACACATGTATGACCCATGTATGACACATGTATGACACATGTATGTTACATGTATGATACATGTATGTTACATGTATGTGACATGTATGACACATGTATGTGACATGTATGTGACATGTATGTGACATGTATGACACATGTATGTGACCTGAATGTGACATGTATGTGACATGTATGACACATATATGACACATGTATGACACATGTATGACACATGTATGTTACATGTATGACACATGTATGACACATGTATGTTACATGTATGACACATGTATGACCCATGTATGACACATGTATGACACATGTATGTTACATGTATGTGACATGTATGTGACATGTATGACACATGTATGTTACATGTATGTTACATGTACCTTATATGTATGTTACATGTATGTCACATGTATGTTACCCGTATGGTACATGTATGACACATGTATGTTACATGTATGTTACATGTATTTTACATGTATTTTACATGTGTGACACATGTATGTTATATGTATGTTACATGTATGTTACATATATGTTACATATAGATTACATGTGTGTTACATCTATGTTACATGTATGTTACATGTATTCTACATATATGGTAAATGTATGTTACATGTATGACACATGTATGTTACATGTATGACACATGCATGTTACATGTATGTTACATGTATGTTACGTGTATGACATACACATGTTACAAGCATGTCACATGTATGTCACATGCATGTTACATGTATGTTACATGTATGACACATGTATGTTACATGTGTGTTACATGAATGTTACATGTATGACTCATGAATGTTACATGTATGACACATGTATGTTACTTGTATGAAACATGTATGTTACATGTATGACACATGTATGTTACATCTATGACACATGTATGTTACATCTATGACACATGTATGTCACATGTGTGCCACATGTATGTCACATGTATGTTACATGTATGACACATGTATTTTACATATATGTTAAATGTATGTTACTTGTATGTTAAATGTATGTTACTTGAATGTTACATGTAAGTGACATGTATGTTACATGTATGTTACATGTATGTTACATGTATATTTAATGTATGACACACACATGTTATAAGCATGTCACATGTATGTTACTTGTATGACACATGTATGACACATGTAGGACACATGTAGGACACATGTAGGACACATGTATATTACATCTATGACACATGTATGTCACAAGTATGTCACATATATTTCACAAGTATGTCACATGTATGTCACATGTATGACACATGCATGTTATATGTATGACACATGTATGATACAGGATTGTTACATGTAGGACACTTGTATGTGTCATGTATGACACTTGTATTTGACATGTATGTGACATATATGACACTTGTATGTGACATGTATGTGAAATGTATGTGACATGTATGTTCCATGTATGACACATGTATGAAGACACATGTAGGACACATGTAGGACACATGTAGGACATAGTAGGACACATGTAGAACACATGTAGGACACATGTAGTACACACGTATGTGACATGTGTGACACACGTTTGTGACATGTGTGACACACGTATGTGACATGTGTGACACACGTATGTGTCATGTCTGACACATGTAGGACATATGTTGGACACATGTAGGACACATGTAGGACACATGTATGTGACATGTATGTGACATGTAAGACACATATATGAGACATGTATGACAGATGTATGAGACATGTATGAAACATGTATGACACATATATGACACATGAATGACACATGAATGACACATGAATGTTACATGAATGACACATATCTGTCACATGAATGACACATGTGTGTCACAAGTATGACATACGTGTGTCACTTGTATGACAAACGTGTTACAAGCTTGTTACATTTATGTTAGATGTATGTTACATGTATGACTGATGAATTTTACATGTTTGATTCATGTATGTTACATCTATGACACATGTATCTTACATCTATGACACATGTATGTCACATGTGTGTCACAAGTATGTCACATGTGTGTCACATGTGTGTCACATGTGTGTCACATGTATGTCACGTGTATGTTAGATATATGTCACATGTATGTCACATGTATGACACATGCATGTTATATGTATGACACATGTATGATACAGGATTGTTACATGTATGACACATGTATGTTACATGTATGTGACATGTATATTAAATGTATGACACACACATGTTACAAGCATGTAACATGTAGGTTACAAGCATGTCACATGTATGTTAAAAGTTTGACACATGTATGACACATGTACAACTCATGTATGACACATGTACGAAACATGTACGACCCATGTAAAACCCATATACGACACATGTACGACACATGTAAGATACATGTATGTTACATGAATGACACATGTACGTTACATGTATGACACATGTACGTTATATGTGTAACACATGTATGACACACACATGTTACAAGCATGTTACAAGCATGTTACATGTATATTACATGTATGTTACATGTATGACACATGTATGACACATGTATGACACATGTATGACACATGTATGTTCCATGTATGTTCATGTATGTTGCATGTATGTTCCATGTATGATACAAGTATGTAACATGTATGTTACTTGTATGACACATGTATGACACATGTATGACATATATGACACATGTATATTACATATATATTACATGTATGACACATTTTGGACACATGTATGACACATCTATGTTACAAGTTTGTTTCATGTATGTTACATGTATTTTACATGTAGGTTTCATGTATGTTACATGTATGACACACAAACGTAACAAGCATGTTACATGTATTTCACAATTCTGTTACATGTATGTCACATTTATGACATACACATAACACTAGCATGTCACATGTATGTTACATGTATGTTACATTAATGACACTCACATGTTACAAGCATGTTACAAGCATGTCACATGTATGTTACATGTATGTTACATCTATGCTACATGTTTGTTACTTGTATGTTATGTTTTTTTACATGTAGGTTTCATGTATGTTACATGTATGACACACACATGTCACAAGCATGTTACATGTATTTCACAATTATGTTACATGCATGTCACATTTATGACATACACATAACACTAGCATGTCACATGTATGTTACATGTATGTTACATTAATGACACTCACATGTTACAAGCATGTTACAAGCATGTCAAATGTATGTTACATGTATGGTACATGTATGTTACATGTATGACACACACGTCTTACAAGCATTTCACATGTATGTTACATGTGTGTTACATGTATGTTACATGTATGTTAAGTTTATGACACACACATGTTACAAGCATGTCACATGTATGTTACATGTATGTACATGTATGTTACATATATGACACAAAAGTGTCACATGTATGTTACATGTATGTTACATGTATATTATATGTATGTTACATGTATGTCACATGTAGGGTACATGTATGATACATGTGTGTTACATGTATGACACATGTGTGTTACATGTATGACACATGTGGTTTACATGTATGACACATGTGTGTTACATGTATGACACATGTGTGTTCCATGTGTGTTCCATGTATGTTCCATGTATGTTCCACGTATGAAACAAGTATGTTACATGTATGTTACATGTATTTTACATGTATGTTACATGTATGTTACATGTATGTTACATGTATATTACATGTATGTTACATGTATGTTACATGTATGTTACATGTATATTAGTTGAATGAAACACACATGTTACAAGCATGTCACATATATGTTACAAGCATTTCACATGTAAGTTACAAGCATGTCATATCTATGTTACAAGTATGACACATGTACGACACATGCACGAAACATGTACAACACATGTACGTTACATGTATGACAAATGTACGTTACATGTATGACACATGTATGTTATATGTGTAACACATGTATGACACACACATGTTACAAGCATGTTACAAGCATGTTACATGTATATTACATGTATGTTACATATATGACACATGTATGACACATGTATGACACATGTATGACACATGTATGACACATGAATGTTACATTTATGACACATGTATGTTACATGTATGACACATATATGACACATGTATGACACATGTATGACACATTTATGACACTTGTTTGTGACACGTATGTTACATGTATGTTACTTGTATGACACATGTTTGTGACATGTTGTGACATGTATGACTCTTGTATGTGACATATGTGACATGTATGACACTTGTATGTGACATGTATGTGACATATATGACACTTGTATGTGACATGTAAGTTACATGTATGTCACATGTATGTTACCTGTATGTCACAAGTATGTTACATGTATGTCACATGTATGTCACATATATGTTATATGTATGTTACATGTATAACACACACATGTTACAAGCAAGTTACAGGCACGTTCTATTTATGTTACATGTATGACACATGTACGACACATGTATGACACATGTATAACACATGTATGACACATGTATGTCACATGTATGTTACATGTATCTTACATGAGTGTTCCATGTATGACACATGAGTGTTCCATGTATGACACATGTGTGTTAAATGTATGACACATGTGTGTTACATGTATGACACATGAGTGTTACATGTATGATACATGCGTATTCCATGTAAGACACATGTGTGTTCCATGTTTGACACATGTGTGTTCCATGTATATTCCATGTATGTTCCATGTATTTTCCATGTATGATACAAGATTGTTACATGTATGTTACATGTATGACACATGTATGACACATATATGACACATGTATGACACATGTATGACACATGTACAACACATGTATGACACATGTATGTTACATGTATGAGACATGTGTGTTCCATGTATGACATATGTATGATACATGTATGTTCCATGTATTTTCCATGTATGTTCCATGTATGTTCCATGTGTGACACATGTATGACGACACATGTAGAACACATGTAGGACACATGTAGAACACATTTAGGACACATGTAGGACACATGTAGGACACATGTAGGACACAGGTAGTTCACATGTAGGACACACGTATGTGACATGTGTGACACACGTATGTGATATGTGTGACACATGTATGTGACATGTGTGACACATGTAGGACCCTTGTAGGACACATGTAGGTCACATGTAGGACATATGTAGGACACATGTAGGACACATGTATGTGACATGTATGTGACATGTATAACACATGTATGACAATATATGACAAATGTATCAGACATGTATGAAACATGTATGACACATGTATGACACATGAATGACACATGTATGACACATGAATGACACATGAATGTTACATGAATGACACATGAATGTTACATGAATGACACATGTGTGTCACATGAATGACACATGTATGTCACATGTATGACATACGTGTGTTACTTGTATGACACACAGGTGTCACATGTATGTTACATGTATGTTACATGTATGATTCATGAATTTTACATGTATGACTTATGAATGTTACATGTATGACTCATGTATGTTACATGTATGACAAATGTATGTTACATCTATGACACATGTATGTTACATCTTTGACACATGTATGTCACATGTATGACACATGTATGTTATATGTATGACACATGTATGATACAGGATTCTTACATGTATGACACATGTATGTTACATGTATGTTACATGTATGTTACTTGTATGTGACATGTATGCTACATGTATGACACACACATGTTACAAGCATGTCACATGTAGGTTACAAGCATATCACATGTATGTTAAAAGTTTGACACATTTATGACATATGTACAACTCATGTATGATACATGTACGACACATATACGACACATGTACGACACATGTACGTTACCTGAATGACACATGTACGTTACATGTCTGACACATGTACGTTACATGTATGACACATGTATGTTACATGTATGTTACATTTATAACACATGTATGTTACATCTATGACACATGTATTTTACATCTATGACACATGTATGTTACAGGTATGACACATATATGTCACATGTGTGTCACATGTATGTCACATGTGTGTCACATGTGTGTCACATGTGTGTCACATGTATGTCACATGTGTGCCACGTGTATGTTACGTGTATGTTACATGTATGTCACATGTATGTTACATGTATGTCACATGCATGTTACATGTATGACACATGTATGACACGTGTATGACACATGTATGACACGTGTATGACACATGTATGACACATGTATGACACATGTATGACACATGTATGTTACATGTATGTTACTTGTGTATTACATTTATGACACATGTGTGTTACATGTATGACACATGTGTGTTCCATGTTTGTTCCATGTATGTTACATGTATGTTACATGTATGTTACATGTATGCTACAAGTATGACACATGTATGACACATGTATTACACATGTATGATACATGTATGCTACATGTATGTTACATGAGTGTTACATGTATGACACATATGTGTTACATGTATGACACATGTGTGTTCCATGTTTGTTACATATATGTTACATGTATGTTACATGTATGTTACATGTATGTTACATGTATGTTACATATATGTTACAAGTTGACCCATGTATGACACATGTATGACACATGTATGATACATGTATGTTACATGTATATTATATGTATGTTACATGTATGTCATATGTAAGGTACATGTATGATACATATGTGTTACATGTATGATACATGTGTGTTACATATATGACACATGTATGACACATGTAGGACACATGTATGAGACATGTATGTTACATGAATGTTACATGTGTGTTACATGTATGACACATGTGTGTTACTTGTATGACACATGTGTGTTGCATGTATGACACATGTGTGTTTAATGTATGACACATGTATGTTACATGTATGTTACATGTAGGACACATGTATGTTACATGCATGACACACGTATGTTACGTGTATGACACATATATGTTACATGTATGACACATGTATGACACATGTTTGTGACATATATGTTACATGTATGTTACTTGTATGACATGTTTGTGACATGTATGTGACATGTATGACACTTGTATGTGACATGTATGTGACATGTATGGCACTTGTATGTGACATGTATTTGACACGTATGGCACTTGTATGTGACATGTATGTGACATGTATGACACTTGTATGTGACATACATGATACATGTATGACACTTCTATGTGACATGTATGTTACATGTATGACAAATGTATGTTACATGTATGTAACATGTATGTCACATGTATGTCACATGTATGTCACACATATGTTGTATGTATGTTACATTTATGACTCACACATGTTACAAGCATGTTACATGTATGTTTACATGTATGACACATGTATTTCACATATATGACACATATATGTTACAAGGATGTTACAAGCATGTTACATGTATGTTACATGTATGACACATGTATGACACATGTATGACACATCCATGTTACATATTTGTTACATGTATGTTTCATGTATGTTACATGTAAGTTTCATGTAGGTTACCTGTATGACACACACATGTTACAAGCATGTACATGTATTTCACATGTATGTTACATATATGTTACATTTATAACACACACATAACACTAGCATGTCACATGTATGTTACATGTATGTTACATTAATGACACATGTTAAAAGCATGTTACAAGCATGTTAAACGTATGTTACATATATGTTACATGTTTGTTCCATGTATGAAACACACATGTTATCATCATTTCACATGTATGTTACATGTGTGTTACATGTATGTTACATTTATGTTACATGTATGTTACATGTTGACACAAACATGTCACATGTATGTTACATGTATGTTACATGTATGACACTTGTATGTGACATGTATTTTACATGTATGAAATATGTATATTATATGTATGTTATATGTATATTACATGTATGTCACATCTATGTCACATGTATGTCACATGTATGTCACATATATGTTATATGTATGTCACATATATGTTATATGTATGTTGCATGTATGACACACACATTTTACAAGCATGTTACAAGCATGTTACATGTATGTTACATGTATGACACATATATATTACATGTTTGTTACATGTGTGTTTCATGTGTGTTACATGTATGTTTGATGAATGTTACAGGTATGACACACAAATGTTACAAGCATGTTACATGCATTTTACATGTATGTTACATGTGTGTCACATTTATGAGACACACATAACACTAGCATGTCACATGTATGTTACATGTATGTTACATTCATGACACTCAAATGTTACAAGCATGTTACAAGCATGTCAAATGTATGTTACATAGATGTTACATGTATGTTCCATTTATGACACACACATGTTACCATCATTTCACATGTATGTTACATGTGTTTTACATGTATGTTACATGTATGACACTTGTATGTTACATGTATATTACATGTATGACACATATATATTATATGTATGTTACATGTATGTTACATGTATGACACTTGTATGTTACATGTATATTACATGTATGACACATATATATTATATGTATGTTACATGTATGTTACTTGTATGACATGTTTGTGACATGTATGTGACATGTATGACACCTGTATGTGACATGTATGTGACATGTATGACACTTGTATGTGACATGTATGTGACATGTATGACACTTGTATTTGACATATATGTGACATGTATGACACTTGTATTTGACATGTATGACACTTGTATGTGACATGTATGACACTTGTATGTGACATGTATGTTACATGTATTTTAAATGTATGTGACATGTATGTTACATGTATTTTAAATGTATGTTACATGTATGTCACATGTATGTCACATATATGTCATATGTATGATACATGTATGACACACCCATGTTACAAGCATGTTACAAACATGTTACATGTATGTTACATGTATGTTACAAGCATGTTACATATATGTTACATGTATGACACATGTATGACACATGTATGTTACAGGTATGACACATGTGTGTTACATGTATGACACATGTGTGTTACATGTATGAAACATGTGTGTTACATGTATGTCACATGTGTGTTCCATGTATGTTCCAGGTATATTCCATGTATATTCCACGTATGTTCCATGTAAGTTCCATGTATGTTACATGTATGTTACATGTATGAAACAAGTATGTTCCATGTATGTTCCATGTATGTTCCATGTATGTTGAATGTACGTTACAGGTATGACACATGTATGACACATGTATGTCACATGTATGACACATGTATGACACATTAATGTTACATGTAGGTTACATATATGATACATGTGTGTTACATGTATGACACATGTGTGTTACATGTATTACACATTTGTGTTAAATGTATGACACATGTGTGTTCCATGTATGTTCCATGTATTTTCCACGTATGTTCCAGGTATGTTCCATGTATGTTCCATGTATGTTCCATGTATGTTAAATGTATGAAACAAGTATGTTATGTATGCTACATGTATGTTACATGTATGTTACATGTATGTTACATGTATGACATATGTATGTTACATGTATGACACATGTATGACTCATGTACGACACATGTATGACACATGTTTGTGACATGTATGTTCCATGTATATTCCTTGTATGTTCCATGTTTCTTCCAGGTATGTTACATGTATGAAACAAGTATGTTACATGTATGTATGTTACATGTATGTTACATGTATGTTACACGTTTGACACATGCATGACACATGTATGACACACGTATGACACACGTATGACACACGTATGACACACGTATGACACACGTATGACACACATATGACACATGTATGACACATGTTTGTGACATGTATGTTACATGTATATGATATGTATGACACTTGTATGTGACATGTATGTAACATGTATGACACTTGTATGTGACATGTATGTGACATGTATGACACTTGTATGTGACATGTATGTGACATGTATGACACTCATATGTGAAATGTATGTCATATATGACACATATATGTCACATGTATGTTACATCAATGTCACATGTATGTTACATGTATGTCACATGTACGTCACATATATGATACATGTATGACACATGTATGACACATAAATGTTACATGTATGCTACATGTATGACACATGTGTGTTACATGTATGACACATGTGTGTTACGTGTATGGCACATGTGTGTTACATTATGACACATGTGTGTTCCCTGTATGTTCCATGTATGTTCCCTATATGTTCCCTGTATGTTCCACGTATGTTCACTGTATGTTCCACGTATGTTCCATGTATGTTCCTTGTATGTTACATGTATGTTCCATGTATGAAACAATTTTGTTACATGTATGTTACATGTATGTTACATGTATGTCACATGAATGTTACATGTATGTCACACATATGTTACATGTATGTCACATGTATGTCATATGTATGACACACACATGTTTCAAGCATTTCATATGTATGTTACATGTGTGTTACATGTATGTTACATGTATGTTACATGTATGTTAGATTTAGGACACACACATGTTACAAGCATGTCATATGTATGTTATATGTATGTACATGTATGTTACATATATGACACAAAGGTGTCCCATGTATGTTACATGTTTACAGGTATATTACATGTATGTTACATGTATGTCACATGTGTGTTCCATGTATGTTCCATGTATGTTCCATGTATGTTCCATGTATGTTCCACTTATGTTCCATGTATGTTCCATGTATGTTCCATGTATGCTACATGTATGAATAAAGTATGTTCCATGTATGTTCCATGTTTGTTCCATGTATGTTACATGTATGACACATGTATGACACATGTATGACACATGTATGACACATGTATGACACATGTTTGTGACATGTATGTTACATGTATGTTACTTGTATGACACTTGTTTGTGACATGTATGTGACATGTATGACACTTGCATGTGAAATGTATGTGACATGTATGACACTTTCATGTGACATGTATGACACATGTATGTTACATGTATGTTACATTTATGTCACATGTATGTCACAGGTATGTTCCATGTATGTCACATGTATGACACACACATGTTACAAGCATTTCACATGTATGTTACATGTGTGTTACATGTATGTTACATATATGACACAAAGGTGTCACATGTATGTTACATGTATGTTACTGGTATATTATATGTATGTTACAAGTATTTCACATGTAACGTACATGTAAGATACATGTGTGTTACATGTATGACACATTTGTGTTACATGTATGACACATGTGTGTTCCATGTATGACACATGTGTTTTCCACGTATGTTCCAGGTATGTTCCAGGTATGTTCCAGGTATGTTCCAGGTATGTTCCACGTATGTTCCACGTATGTTCCATTTTTGTTCCATGTATGTTATATGTATGAAACAAGTATGTTACATGTATGTTACATGTCTGTTACATGTATGACACATGTATGACACATGTATGACACATGTATGACACATGTATGACACATGTTTGTGACATGTATGTTACATGTATGTTACTTGTATGACACATGTTTCTGACATGTTTGTGACATGTATGACACTTGTATGTGACATGTATGTGACATGTATGACACTTGTATGTGACATGTATGACACTTGTATGTAACATGTATGTTACATGTAGGACACTTTTATGTGACATGTATGTGACATGTATGACACTTTTATGTGACATGTATGTGACATGTATGACACATGTATGTTACATGTATGACACATGTATGACACATGTATGACACATGTATGACAAATGTTTGTGACATGTATGTTAATGTATGTTACTTGTATGACACATGGCTGTGACATGTATGTCACATGTATGATACTTGCATGTGACATGTATGTGACATGTATGACACTTGCATGTGACATGTATGTGGCATGTATGACACTTTCATGTGTCATGTATGTTACATGTATGACACTTGCATGTGTCGTGTATGTTACATGTATGTCACATGTATGTCCCATGTATGTTCCATGAATGTCTCATGTATGACACACACATGTTACAAGCATTTCACATGTATGTTACATGTGTGTTACATGTATGTTACATGTATTTTGCCTGTATGTTACATGTATGTTAGATTTATGACACACACATGTTACAAGCATGTCACATGTATGTTACATGTATGTACATGTATGTTACATATATGACACAAAGGTGTCACATGTATGTTACATGTATGTTACTTGTATATTATATGTATGTTACATGTATGATACATGTGTGTTCCATGTATGACACATGTGTGTTCTTTGTATGTTCCAGGTATGTTCCATGTATGTTCCAGGTATGTTCCACGTATGTTCCATTTTTGGTCCATGTATGTTTCATGTATGTTACATGTATGAAACAAGTATGTTACAAGTATGTTACATGTATGTTACATGTACATTACATGCATGACACATGTATGACACATGTATGACACATGTATGACACATGTATGACACATGTATGACACATGAATGTTACATGTTGGTTACATGTGTTGGTGATTATATCTGCTCAATGAGGAAAGCCTTCCTCATGGGTCTCTGAGTGCTAAGAGTCTCTGTTACTTCCCCTGCCAGTTTATCCACCTTGGTGTCTATAGTTACAGACTGAGATGGCAATCCCAGATACAGTGGCTGCTGTAACAGCAACAGCAATAGATGCAAACACCCCAGCAGTGATGCCAAAGCCTTTTTGTCCATCAACTTGCAAGATGACCAGCCTGTTGAGAAACTGAAACTCAGAAATATACTGCCTCCTTTCTTTCAAGGACAGTAGATGCTATGACATCAAGGGTCAGGAACACTGGCTTGGGCAGGCTCCCACGGTCTCAACTCTGTTTTTTCTCTGCAACATGCATCTCAAACTTTCTGGCTGATTTTCTTGCAAGAATACACAAACCTGCCCTCGACCCCAAATTAGGGCAAGATCAGTCTTCTCCACTGTTTAGTGTATTATGTGGAGAATGGGACATTACTTCTCCTAATATGATTAGAAGTTAAATTATCAAGGAGCTGTTGGCATGCTCCACAACTCCACATCCGAGTTTTACAAGGATCACCTGCCCTTCATCCAGTTTCTATTGAGTACAAAATAGCTGATACGCCTTAGAAGAATATCCAGATCCTTTTTGTTTCATTTTTTTCTTGCTTGTTTGTTTTTGTTTTTACGAGACAGGATTTCTCTGTGTAGCTTTGGAGCCTATCCTGGCACTTGCTCTGGAGACCAGGCTGGCCTCGAACTCACAGAGATCCCCCTGAATTTGCCTCCTGAGTGCTGGGATTAAAGGCGTGCACCACCAATGCCCGGCAGATACTTTGTTCTTTATCACTTTTGGAACTAAACAATGACTGAACAAAAAACACCTTTAGGTACACATGAATATCTTTCAACTGCCATGTGTACATTTCAACTTGACATTATAGGTTACAGAGCAGCTTTAAGATCAACCAAGGAGAGCCGGGCATTGGTGGCACATGCCATTAGTCCCAGCATTCGGGAGGCAGAAGCAGGTGGATCTCTGTGAGTTCGAGACCAGCCTGCTCTACAAGAGCTAATTCCAGGACAGGCTCCAAAACCACAGAGAAACCCTGTCTCGGAAAACCAAAAAAAAAAAAAAAATCAACCAAGGATACATGAGCAGAACTTTTCAGAAGTGTTAGATTAAATAATCGTTTATTCAGCATTCACAAACACTTATTTATGGGAAATTCAAGTTTCATGTGATACAGACTTTTTACACAACAGTTTAAACAGGCCTGGCATCTGACAAACTCATTTGGGACCATCTTCTCCAGATACAGACAAGAGAAATAGAGAGACCTAGTGAGGACAGGAGAGGACACAGGCAGCAGGAGCATGGCGGGAGCATTCTGTCATTAGGGAAGGCAGCTGTTCTCATCCTGGAGCTGGGCCTCAGCCTCTGCCTGCTTCCATTGCTAACTCATGAGGGAACAGGTAAGCAGACAGGAGGGTAGCTGTGACAGCTGCAGCAGCCACACAAGGCCATCTGCACACCCAGGGACACCCAGAATACCTTAGAGATGTGGTTAATCACAGGATGGTTACAGGTGAGGTCTCCCCCAGAAAAGGAGTAGCCCTGGAATAAGTGACAGTTTGCAAAAAGGCCCTTTGTTCTGATCATAAGTGTTAGGATGACTGGCTCTCAGCAGTTGCCAGAACTGGGGAAAAACTTGCAGCCTGACTTTTCAAGGATGGGGACAATCTTGAGTAGCCCAAAAACAATTTCTGGTCAAAATATGTGAACAGGAGCAACTACATTGAAACAGAACAGGACTTTCTTTGTGCCACAAGAGAGTGTTCTTGTGTTCCATGTTACCAACACTCAACCCCCTCTCTCTGGGCCATCTGGAGCCTCACTCAGGTCCACAAGGTAATGGGAAATACCACTGGGAATTCCTCCAACCATGCAGTGCTTGGTAGTAAATGGCAATAGATAAAAGAAGACCAACAGTCCCTAGATTCAAAGGTCAAGACCTCCAACAATTTCTCCAGGATTCATATACAAAGGTAGGTTCAGGTGTCTCACCTTGTAGACAAGAGTGCACAATCACATATTAGCTGGGCACAAACCTTGGGGACTCACTAGCACTCTTCTCCCTGGCCTTCTGTGGTCCTTGGTGCTCACATTGAAGGGATAAAGTTGCAAACAGCTCCTGAAGTTATACCTGACCTGATTTTTATCTAGAAGGCATATGGTAGACCTCACCCTCCAAACACACACACCAGCTCCACAATGCTGCCCAAGGCTCTTCCTTCCCTATGGCCCTCTTTCTTCCACCATATACCCTCTTCAGACTCCCATCACATACACACTTTATTCAGGAAACCAACTGACCTGAAGAAGACTAGGCTGCTGCACTTTCCCTGGACACACTGTCTATTGGATTCTACTCTAAGAACATGGGTGGAAAAGCTCCACTAAACAGGAGACTCAAAGCTCCTCCCATTCTTTGTCTCCTCCCAACAGAAGATCTTCAAACCCTTCATCCTGACACACACTTTGAGCCCCCCAGGTTCCTTCGGCACACTATGGATACCTAATCCCATTGGTGTAATTATCCTTTTTGGGGGGTTCAACACTGGGTTTTTCTGTATAGCTTTGAGGATTGTCCTGCCATTCATTCTAAAGATCAGGCTGATATACATCTCGGGGAATTTCAAATGCTGGGACTTCCAGAGATCCTGAGTTCAATTCCCAGCAACCATATGATAGCACACAACCATCCGTTATGAGATCTGGTGCCCTCTTCTGGTGTGCAGATATACATGAAAGCAGAATGCTGTATACATAATAAATAAATAAAATCTTAAAAAAAAAAGAGTGGCTCACCAGACCCTCAAAGAAATAATCATGGTTTATATAACATTTTCTGATTGACATATTAATGTGAAAATGAATACCAAGAGAAAATTGGCCTTGGCCTCTTTAGTCTCCATCCCAGAATGAACTGGGGCTCCACTTGTCAGTGCCCATAGAAAAAAATGGACTTCTACTTAACCTGCTTCTAGGGATCCTATTCAGCTGTTGCTTTGGCTAGGATCCCCGTCTTGCTGTTCAAGGGCTGCTAAGATTCTTCCCTCATTGTTTGCAACAATGTCCAACCTCGCTCTCCCTACTTGTGCCGCCAGAAACTCTACCAGCTCCCCTAGCTCTCTGTAGACCCTGTCTTCTCTCCATTGATTTCCCCAGGGTCCCTGATGGTGTCTGGGGTTCTGTTCATAGAATGCCCTTAGGTATTTGGGTATTGAGAAGACAATCCTGGTGTCCTTTTTTGAGGGACTGAAGTGTACTTAATCAGTGCTAAGAAACCTTCAGTTTGTTTCCAGGGGTTCCAGCTACTCCCAGTGCAGGAATACAATAGCTCCAAGTGACGTATTACTTTTTCGGGAAACCTTGTCTGACAAAATCCTGGAAATCTTCCTTGACATCTACAAGGGCTGTACATGTTCAAATTTTAAAAAGCTGGGTGACTTGAGGCTCTTTGGCAGAGGTCTTGTCCAGGTTTTTGAAATATTCTGGCCTCAATTCCAGGAGATAAAGGAAAATGAAAAATATTGAAAAAATACTATTCCATGTGTTTTGTGTATGTATTGGGACCATATCCTGCCAGAGAATATTTGCAGATTTAAGGAAACAAAATGTATGTTTCCCCTTCCAGTACCTGGAAATCAAACTCAGGTACTCAAGCTAGGTGACATGGACGTTGGCTGTGCCATTTCACAAGCTTCAGAGCTCTTGATTCAAAAGGTTATACCTCCAGGAAAATCAAAGACTGACACCAGGTTTCCATAGGTCTGGCTGGTTTCAAACTCATTGTATTACTAAGAATGACCATGAGCTTCTGGTCCCAAACCTCATGCATGCTGAGATTATGGACCTGGATCCCTTGAAGGTGCCTTTTTCCACTCCCTTTAAATGCTACTGAGAACCTCATGAAGACATTCTGTCCTTACTGGATATTTATTCTGAGTCCTTTCTGGGCAGTTTCTCCTATTTCTTTAACAACTTGAGGGACATTAGTCCTATATCTGCTCTTGCTATAACCTTGAGACGGGAGAGCAATTCTGTTCTAGAAGATGTGACCAATGGTCTCTATTGATAAAAAACTTTTTTGAAATTTCCCCGTTTTTAGAGTCTTGTGTATCCTAAAATGAACTTGAATTTGCTCTATAGCCCATGATGTCATTGAATTTTTTCAAATAATTGTAAGAACAACTGTAACAGGGTGTGGTGACACACACCTTTAATCCCATCACTAGAAAAGCGGAGACAAGAGGATCTCTGAGTTAGAATATTCTCACATAAATTGTAAGAACAACCCTAACAGGGTGTGGTGACACACCTTTAATCCCATCTCTAGGGAGGTAGAGGCAGGAGAATCTCCAAGTTGCAGGGCTGCATATTTAAAAACAGGAGTTACAGAACATCCAGGACTACACTGAAAATCCCTATCTCATGAATAAAGTATGAAATAAAATAAAAATTTAAACTGGATGGGTGTGGTGGTACATGCCTTCAATCCCAGCACTCAGGAGGCAGAGGCAGGAGGATATCTGAGAGGTCTTGCACAACTTGGTCTACACAGGGAGCTCCAGGACTCCCAGGACTATTTAGAGTGACCTGACCTCATGAAGGGAAACAAACAAAAACAGCCTTCAACATCTATAGTCATCAGATCAATGCAAATTACAATTGCTTTGAGATTTTTAAGTTTCTCAGAAATACCAAAGAAATGAAAAACAACCACAGCTCAGTCTGGTATAGATGTGGGGGAAAGGATCCTTTTTCATTGCTGTTGGTAGTACAGAATGGTATAGCCATCACCCCACCCCACCATTAACCCAGAAGCCTTACTGGCCAACTTACCATGGTGATCAGCAGGCTCTCCTGTGATCACCAGATCATTGCTGCTGTTTGTAACTCTAGTCCAAAGACCTGGCCTTCAGTATATTTTCCATCTAGGACCCTCCCAGGTCGTCCACATTTTCCCATCATTTCTCCAGACCATCCTACTCAATGCCCCCCACCACCAGTCTATAGCTTCACCCTATAGGGTCTTGGTATATTTCAGGATTGCTTTCATCATTGAGCTTTCATCACTGCTGCTTTGGTGGGGACCTAAATCACAAACACATCTTTTGCACCACCCTCTCAGTTCTCCAATCTTGGGTCTTAAACCCAGTTAAAATGTGGTTTCCACTATTTGGTGACCATCACAGTTAAAAGGTCTTATCTCAGGCTGCCTTCTGATTGCTGTCAAACCTCCGTTTTTTCCTTTTTTGAGACAGGGTTTCTCTGTGTAGTCCTGACTACTCTGGAACAAACTCTGAACACCAGGCTGTGCTAAAAATCAAAGATTTGCATGTGCATTCCCCTACCACTAGAATGGGGGAGGGGGGAATTAAAGGTGTGTGCCACAATGGTAGGCTCTTTTTTTGACACAGGGTTTCTCTTTACAACCCTGGCTGTCCTGTATCTCACTGTATAGACCAACTTGGCCTCAACCTCACAGAGTTCTTCTTGCCTCTGCATCCTTTGTGCTGGCATGGGAGGATTGTCCACCAAACACAGCTTAGTCACCCCTAATTGATGGAGTGGGACTAGTCTTACAACTGTCTGGCTGTGACTCTTATCATTCATGATGCTACCACCAACCAGCGCCACTTCATGGACAAGGTAGATCATCCATTATCTCCCCAGTTCAATGCATGTGCCAAGGTCCCTTTTGTCCCCACTTTACTGTCCACAGTCATCAAGGCACAGGCCTGATGCTGGCTTCTCTGCTTGTAGATTGGTCATTCAATGAATGGGTTTCAGTACACAGAAAGTGATGGATTTTTCTGACAGAATGAACTGAGTTCAGTCCACCCCTGGGAGCCCACAGCTTGTGTCCCAAGTGTTTCACTACTTAACACTGCAGTGATATGGAAGATGCATGTGAACATTGACTCCTTCTGGAAACCTCTGAGAGGGCAGAACTCAGTTTAATGCATCAACTGTCAGTAAATTTTCTTGACATTCACTGAGGACTAAGATTACCTACAGTTCTGAATTATTACAAAATTCATAAAGAGGACTTGGTGAGGTTGTGACAGACCTCTTTTCCATCTTTGTGGGAAATCCTGGAATACATTCCTGAAACTAGGAGAAATATAAAGACAGGGTAAATTATATTGTTTCAAAATATTTTATTAAAATCAATATATTAAAAAACAACAAGCATCCAGGCTAAGGTGGCACATACCTTTAGTAACCTAACCCGAACCCTAACCCTAACCCTAACCCTAACGCTAACCCTAACCCTAAGCCTAACCCTAAACATAAACCTAACGCTAACCTTAACCCTAACCCTAACCCTAACCACAGCCGTAAAACTAAACCTAACCCTACACCTAACCATAAACCAAACCCTAAACCTACCTCTAATCCTAACACTAATCCAATCACTAACCCTAACCCTAACCCTAAACCTCACTCTAAACATAACCGTAACACTAACCAAACCATAACCCTAACCCTAACCCTAACCCTAACCCTAACCCTAACCTGAACCCTAACCCTAACCCTAACCCTAACGCTAACCCTAACCCTAAACAAACCCTAAAC
>NW_023276899.1:37500-65915 GCF_003668045.3 Cricetulus griseus
ACCCTGAACCAAAAACTAACCCTAACCCTAAGCCTAACCCAAAGCCTAACAATAACCATAACCTTAACCCTAAAACTAAACCTAAACCTAACCCTAACCCAAACTCTAACCCTAACCCTAACCCTAACCCTAACAGAAACTCTAACCCTGAACCAAACACTAACCCTAACCCTAACCCTAACCCTAACCCTAACCATAACCCTAACCCTAACACTAACCCTAACCCTAACCCTAACCCAAACCCTAACTCTAAACCTAACCCTAACCCTAACCCTAACCCTAACACTAAACCTAACACAAAGTCTAACCCTGAACCAAACACTAACCCTAACCCTAACCCTAACCCTAACCATAACCATAACCCTAAACCTCAGTCTAACCATAACCGTAACCCTAACCCTAACGCTAACCCTAACCCTAACCCTAACCCTAACCTTAACCCAAACTCTAAACCTAACCCTAACCCTAACCCTAACCCTAACACTAACCCTAACCCTAACCCTAACCCTAACCCTAACCCTAACCTTAAAACTAACCCTAACCCTAACCCTAACCCTAACCCTAAGCCTAATCCTAATACTAAACCTAAACCTAAACATAACCCTAACCCTAACCCTAACACAAACTCTAATCCTGAACCAAACACTAACCCTAACCCTAACCCTAACCCTAACCATAACCATAACCATAACTCTAAACCTCAGTCTAACCATAACCGGAACCCTAACCCTAACGCTAACCCTAACCCTAACCCTAACCCTAACCCTAAAACTACCCCTAACCCAAACTCTAACCCTAACCCTAACCCTAACCCTAACCGTAACCCTAACCCTAAATATAACACTAACCCGAACCCTAACCCTAACCCTAACCCTAACCACAACATTAAACCTAACCAAACCCTAACCCTAACCCTAACCCTAACCTTAACCCTAACCCTAACCCTAACCCTAACCACAATATTAAAAGTAACACTAACCCTAACCCTAACCCTAAACCTCTCTCTAACCATAAGTGTAACCCTAACCAACTATAAACCTATCCCTAACCCTAAACCTAAACCTAACCCTAACCCTAACCGTAACCCTAACCATAACCATAAACCTAGCCCTAACAAAACCCTAACACTAACCCTAACCCTAAACGTAAACCTAACCATAACCTTAACCCTGACATTAAACCTAAACGTAACCCTAGATATAACCCTGAACCAAACGCTAACCCTAACCCTAAACTTAACCCTAACCATAACCACAACATTAAACCTAAACCTAACCATAATCCTAAGCCTAACCCTAAACCTAACCCTAACTCTAAACCTAAACCTAACCATATCCATAACCCTAACCCTAACCTAAACCTAATCCTAACCCTAACCCTAACCCTAACCCTAACCACAACATTAAACCTAACCAAACCCTAACCCTAACACTAACCCTAACCCTAACCCTAACCCTAAACCTCACTCTAACCATAACTGTAACCCTAACCAAACTATAACCATAAACCTAAACCTATCCCTAAACCTAACCCTAACCTTAACCATAACCCTATACCTAGCCCTAACCAAACCCTAAACCTAACCCTAATCCTAAACGTAAACCTAACCATAACCTTAACCCTGACACTAAACCTAACCCTAACCTAACCCTAAGCCTAAATATAACCCTGAACAAAACGCTAACCCTAACCCTAACCCTAACCCTAACCCTAAACCTAACCCTAAGCCTAACCACATCATTAAAATTAACACTAACCCTAACCATAACCCTAAACCTCAGTCTAAACATAACCGTAACCATAACCCTAACGTTAACCCTAACCCTAAACCTAAACCTACACCTAACCCTGACACTAACCCTAACCCTAACCCTAACCCTATCCTTAACCCTAACCCTAACCCTAACCCTAACCCTAAACCTCACTCTAACCATAACTGTAACCCTAACCAAACTATAACCCTAAACCTAAACCTATCCCTAAACCTAACCCTAACCTTAACCATAACCCTAAACCTAGCCCTAACCAAACCCTAACCCTAACCCTAATCCTAAACGTAAACCTAACCATAACCTTAACCCTGACACTAAACATAACCCTAACCTAACCCTAACCCTAAATATAAACCTAACCTAACCCTAACCATAAATATAACCCTAACACTAACCCTAACCCTAACCCTAACCCTAACCCTAACCCTAACCATAACCCTAACCCTAACCCTAACCATAACCATAACCCTAACCCTAACCCTAACCCTAACCCTAAGTCTAAACCTAAACCTAACCATAACCATAACCCTAACCCTACCATAACCCTAACCCTAAAAGTAAACCTAACCCTAAACCTAACCCTAAGCACAACATTAAACCTAACCCTAACCCTGACCCTAACCCTAAAACTAACCCTAACCTTAACCCTAACCCTAACCCTAAACCTCACTCTAACCATAACCCTAACCGTAACCAAACCATAACCCTAACACTAACCCTATCCCTAACCCTAACCCTAACCCTAATTCTAAACCTAAATCTAACCATAACCCTAACCCTAACCCTAACCCTAACCCTAACCTTAACCCTAACCCTAACAACTACATTAAACCAAACCACACCCTAACCCTAACCCTAACCCTAACCAAACCATTAACTTAACGCTAACCCTAAACCTAACCCTACCGCTAATCCAAACTCTAACCCTGAACCAAACGCTAACCCTAACCCTAAACCTAACCCTAAGCCTAACCACATCATTAAACTTAACCCTAACCCTATCCATAACCATAACCCTAAACCTCAATCTAACCATAACCGTAATCCTAACCCTTATGCTAACCCTAAACCTAAACCTAAACCTAACCCTAACCCTAACCCTAACACTAACCACAACATTAAACATAACCAATCCCTAACCCTAACCCTAAACTTTACCCTAACCCTAACCCTAACCATAACCACAACATTAAACGTAACCCTAACCCTAACCCTAACACTAAACCTCACTCTAACCATAACTGCAACCCTAACCAAACTATAACCCTAACCCTAACCCTAACCCTAAACCTAAACCTAACCCTAACCCTAACCGTAACACTAACCATAACCCTAAATCTAGCCCTAACCAAACCCTAATCCTAACCCTAACCCTAAACGTAAACCTAACCATAACCTTAACCCTGACACGAAACCTAACCCTAACCAAACCCTAACCCTAAATATAACCCTAATCCTAACCCTAACCCTAAGCCTAACCGTAACCCTGACCCTAAATATAACCCTAACCCTTACCCTAACACTAACACTAACCCTAACCCTAACCCTAAACCTAACCACAACATTAAACCTAACCAAACCCTAACCCTAACCCTAACCCTAACATTAAACCTAACCACAACATTAAACCTAAACCTAACCATAACACTAACCCTAACACTAACCCTAACCCTAACTCTAAACCTAAACCTAACCATAACCATAACCCTAACCATAGCCATAACCCTAACCCTAGCCCTAACCCAACCCTTACACTAACCATAACCCTAACCCTAACCCTAACACAAACTCTAACCCTAACCCTAACCACAACATTCAACCTAAACCTAACCCTAACCCTAACACTAACCTAACCCTAACCCTAACCATAACCCTAACCCTAACCACAACATTAAACATAACCCTAACCCTAACCCTAACCCTAAACTTAAACCTCACTCTAAGCATAACCGTAACCCTAACCAAACCATAACCCTAACCCTAACACTAACCCTAAGCCTAACCCTAATCATAACCGTAACCCTAACCATAACCCTTACGTAGCCGTAACCAAACCCTAAACCTAAACCTAACCCTAAATGTAAACCTAACCATAACCCTAACCCTAACCCTAACCCTAACCCTAACCCTAACCCTAACACTAAATGTAACCCTAACCTGAACCCTAACACTAACCCTAACCCTAACCAAAACCCTAACTACAACATTAAACCTAACCAAACCCTAAGCCTAACCCTAACACTAACCCTAACCCTAACCCTAACCCTAACACTAACACTAACCCTAACCCTAACCACAACATTAAAAGTAACCCTAACCCTAACCCTAAACCTAAACCTCACTCTAACCATAACTGTAACCCTAACCAAACTATAACCCTAACCCTAACCCTAAACCTAAACATAACCCTAAACCTAACACTAAACGTAAACCTAACCATAAGCTTAACCCTGACATTAAAACTAACACTAATCTAACCCTAAACCTAACCCTAACCCTAACCCTGAACCAAACGCTAAACCTAACCCTAACCCTAACCCTAAACCTAACCCTAACCCTAACCACAACATTAAATCTAAACCTAACCATAACCCTAACCCTAACCCTAACCCTAACCCTAACCCTAACTCTAAACCTAACCCTAAACCTAACCCTAACCCTAACCCTAACCCTAACCACAACATTAAACCTAACTAAACCCTAACCCTAACCCTAACCCTAACCAAACCATAAACCTAACCCAAAACCTAAACCTAAACCTAACCCTAAACTTAACCGTAACCCTAACCCTAACCATAACCCTAACCCTAGCCCAAACCAAACCCTAACCCTAACCCTAAGCCTAACCCTAACCCTAAACCTAACCCTAAGCGTAAACAAATCATTAAACTTAACCCTAACCCTAACCATAACCCTAAACCTCAGTCTATCCATAACCATAACCATTACCCTAACGTTAACCCTAACCCTAAACCTAAACCTACACCTAACCCTGACCCTAACCCTAACCCTAACCCTAACCCTAACCCTAACACTAACCCAAACTCTAAACCTGAACCAAACACTAACCCTAACCCTAACCCTAACCCTAACCCTAACCCTAACCACAACATTCAACCTAAACCTAACCCTAAACCTAACCCTAACCCTAACACTAACCCTAACCTAACCCTAACCCTAAACCTAACCCTAAACCTAACACTAACCATAACCCTAACCACAGCATTAAACGTAACCCTAACCCGAACCCTAACCCTAACACTAACCCTAACCCTAACCCTAACCCTAACCCTAACCCTAACCCTAACCCTAACCCCTAACCCTAACCCCTAAGCCTAACCCTAACCCTAACCCTAACCCTAACCCTAACCCTAACCTTAACCCTAACCCTAAACCCAACCCTAACCGTAACCACAACATTAACGCTAACACTAATCCTAACCCTAAAACTAACCTTAAGCTTAACCCTAACCCTAAACCTAAACCTCACTCTAACCATAACCGAAACCGTAACCAAACCATAAGCCTAACCCTAACCCTATCCCTAACCCTAACCATAACCCTAACCCTAACTCTAAACCTAAACCTAACCATAACCCTAACCCTAACCATAACCATAACCTTAACCCTAGCCCTAACCCAACACTTACCCTAACCCTAACCCTAACCCTAACCCTAACCCTAACCCTAACCCTTACCCTAAACCTAACCCTAACCCTAACCCTAACCCTAACCCTAACCCTAACCCCTAACCCTAACCCCTAACCCTAACCCCTAAGCCTAACCCTAACCCTAACCCTAACCCTAACCCTAACCTTAACCCTAACCCTAAACCCAACCCTAACCGTAACCACAACATTAACCTAACACTAATCCTAACCCTAAAACTAATCCTAACCTTAACCCTATCCCTAACCCTAACCCTAACCACAACAATAAACTAAACCACACCCTAACCCTAACCCTAACCTAACCAAACCATAAACTTAACGCTAACCCTAAACCTAACCCTACCGCTAATGCAAACTCTAACCCTGAACCAAACGCTAACCCTAACAATAAACCTAACCCTAAGCCTAACCACATCATTAAACTTAACCCTAAACCTAACCATAACTATAACCCTAAACCTCAGTCTAACCATAACCGTAACCCTAACCCTAATGCTAACCCAAACCCTAAACCTAAACCTAAACTTAACCCTAACCCTAACCCTAAACCTAAAAGTAAACCTAACCCTAACCCTAACCCTAACCCTAACCCTAACCCTAACCCTAACCCTAAAACTAACCCTAACCTTAACCCTAACCCTAACCCTAAACCTCACTCTAACCATAACCCTAACCGTAACCAAACCATAACCCTAACCCTAACCCTAACCCTAACCCTTACCCTAACCCTAACGCTAACCCTAACGCTAACCCTAACCCTAACCCTAACCCAAACTCTAAACCTGAACCAAACACTAACCCTAACCCTAACCCTAACCCTAACCCTAACCCTAACCACAACATTCAACCTAAACCTAACCATAACCCTAACCCTAACCCTATCCCTCACCCTAACCCTAACCCTAACCCTAACCCTAACTCTAAACCTAACCTAACCCTAACCCTAACCCTTACCCTAACCCTAACGCTAACCCTAACGCTAACCCTAACCCTAACCCTAACCCTAACTCTAAACCTAACCTAACCCTAACCCTAACCCTAACCCTTACCCTAACCCTAACGCTAACCCTAACGCTAACCCTAACCCTAACCCTAACGCTAACCCTAACCCTAACCCTAACCCTAACCCTAACCTTAACCCTAACCCTAACCACTACATTAAACCAAACCACACCCTAACCCTAACCCTAACCCTAACCCTAACCAAACCATTAACTTAACGCTAACCCTAAACCTAACCCTACCGCTAATCCAAACTCTAACAATGAACCAAACGCTAACACTAACCCTCAACCTAACCCTAAGCCTAACCACATCATTAAACTTAACCCTAACCCTAACCATAACCATAACCCTAAACCTCAGTCTAACCATAACCGTAATCCTAACCCTAATGCTAACCCTAACCCTAAACCTAAACCTAAACCTAACCCTAACCCTAACACTAACACTAACCACAACATTAAACATAAGCAAACCCTAAACCTAACCCTAACCTTAACCCTAACCCTAACCCTAACCACAACATTAAACGTAACCCTAACCCTAACCCTAACCCTAAACTTCACTCTAACCATAACTGCAACCCTAACAAAACTATAAGCCTAACCCTAACCCTAAACCTAAACCTAACCCTAACCCTAACCGTAACCCTAACCATAAGCCTAAACCTAGCCCTAACCAAACCCTAACCCTAACCCAAACCCTAAATGTAAACCTAACCATAACCTTAACCCTGACACTAAACCTAACCCTAACTTAACCCTAACCCTAAATATAACCCTAACCCTAACCCTAACACTAACCCTAACCGTAACCCTGACCCTAAATATAACCCTAACCCTAACCCTAACCCTAACACTAACCCTAACCCTAACCCTAAACCTAACCACAACATTAAACCTAACCAAACCCTAACCCTAACCCTAACCCTAACCCTAACCCTAACCCTAACCATAACCCTAACCCTATCCCTAACCAAACCTAACCCTTCCCCCTAAATGTAAACATAACCCTAACCCTAACCCTAACCCTAACCCTAACCCTAACCCTTACACTAGTCCTAACACTAACCCTAACCCTAACCCTACCCCTAACCTAAACCTAACCCTAACCCTAACCCTAACCCTAAACCTAACCCTAACCGTAACCTTAACACTAACCCTAACCCTAACCCTAACCAAACCATAAACCTAAACCAAACACTAAACCTAAACCTAACCCTAAACCTAACCGTAACCCTAACCATAAGCCTAACCCTAGCCCAAACCAAAACCTAACCCTAACCCTAACCCTAACCCTAAACATAACCCTAACCACAGCATTAAACGTAACCCTAACCCGAACCCTAACCCTAACACTAACCCTAACCCTAATCCTAACACTAACCCTAACCCTAACCCTAACCCTAACCCTAACCCTAACCACAACATTCAACCTAAACCTAACCCTAAACCTAACCCTAACCCTAACACTAACCCTAACCTAACCCTAACCCTAAACCTAACCCTAAACCTAACACTAACCATAACCCTAACCACAGCATTAAACGTAACCCTAACCCGAACCCTAACCCTAACACTAACCCTAACCCCTAACCCTATCCCCTAACCCTAACCCCTAAACCTAACACTAACCCTAACCCTAACCCTAACCCTAACCCTAACCTTAACCCTAACCCTAAACCCAACCCTAACCGTAACCACAACATTAACGCTAACACTAATCCTAACCCTAAAACTAACCTTAAGCTTAACCCTAACCCTAAACCTAAACCTCACTCTAACCATAACCGAAACCGTAACCAAACCATAAGCCTAACCCTAACCCTATCCCTAACCCTAACCATAACCCTAACCCTAACTCTAAACCTAAACCTAACCATAACCCTAACCCTAACCATAACCATAACCTTAACCCTAGCCCTAACCCAACACTTACCCTAACCCTAACCCTAACCCTAACCCTAACCCTAACCCTAACCCTTACCCTAAACCTAACCCTAACCCTAACCATAACCCTAACCCTAACCCTAACCCTAACCCTAACCCTAACCCCCTAACCCTAAGCCTAACCCTAACCCTAACCCTAACCCTAACCCTAACCTTAACCCTAACCCTAAACCCAACCCTAACCGTAACCACAACATTAACGCTAACACTAATCCTAACCCTAAAACTAATCCTAACCTTAACCCTATCCCTAACCCTAACCCTAACCACAACAATAAACTAAACCACACCCTAACCCTAACCCTAACCTAACCAAACCATAAACTTAACGCTAACCCTAAACCTAACCCTACCGCTAATGCAAACTCTAACCCTGAACCAAACGCTAACCCTAACAATAAACCTAACCCTAAGCCTAACCACATCATTAAACTTAACCCTAAACCTAACCATAACTATAACCCTAAACCTCAGTCTAACCATAACCGTAACCCTAACCCTAATGCTAACCCAAACCCTAAACCTAAACCTAAACTTAACCCTAACCCTAACCCTAAACCTAAAAGTAAACCTAACCCTAACCCTAACCCTAACCCTAACCCTAACCCTAACCCTAACCCTAAAACTAACCCTAACCTTAACCCTAACCCTAACCCTAAACCTCACTCTAACCATAACCCTAACCGTAACCAAACCATAACCCTAACCCTAACCCTATCCCTAACCCTAACCCTAACCCTAACCCTAACCCTATCCCTCACCCTAACCCTAACCCTAACCCTAACTCTAAACCTAACCTAACCCTAACCCTAACCCTAACCCTTACCCTAACCCTAACGCTAACCCTAACGCTAACCCTAACCCTAACCCTAACCCAAACTCTAAACCTGAACCAAACACTAACCCTAACCCTAACCCTAACCCTAACCCTAACCCTAACCACAACATTCAACCTAAACCTAACCATAACCCTAACCCTAACCCTATCCCTCACCCTAACCCTAACCCTAACCCTAACCCTAACTCTAAACCTAACCTAACCCTAACCCTAACCCTTACCCTAACCCTAACGGTAACCCTAACGCTAACCCTAACCCTAACCCTAACCCTAACCCTAACCCTAACTCTAAACCTAACCTAACCCTAACCCTAACCCTAACCCTTACCCTAACCCTAACGCTAACCCTAACGCTAACCCTAACCCTAACCCTAACGCTAACCCTAACCCTAACCCTAACCCTAACCCTAACCTTAACCCTAACCCTAACCACTACATTAAACCAAACCACACCCTAACCCTAACCCTAACCCTAACCCTAACCAAACCATTAACTTAACGCTAACCCTAAACCTAACCCTACCGCTAATCCAAACTCTAACAATGAACCAAACGCTAACACTAACCCTCAACCTAACCCTAAGCCTAACCACATCATTAAACTTAACCCTAACCCTAACCATAACCATAACCCTAAACCTCAGTCTAACCATAACCGTAATCCTAACCCTAATGCTAACCCTAACCCTAAACCTAAAACTAAACCTAACCCTAACCCTAACACTAACACTAACCACAACATTAAACATAACCAAACCCTAAACCTAACCCTAACCTTAACCCTAACCCTAACCCTAACCACAACATTAAACGTAACCCTAACCCTAACCCTAACCCTAAACTTCACTCTAACCATAACTGCAACCCTAACAAAACTATAACCCTAACCCTAACCCTAAACCTAAACCTAACCCTAACCCTAACCGTAACCCTAACCATAAGCCTAAACCTAGCCCTAACCAAACCCTAACCCTAACCCAAACCCTAAATGTAAACCTAACCATAACCTTAACCCTGACACTAAACCTAACCCTAACTTAACCCTAACCCTAAATATAACCCTAACCCTAACCCTAACACTAACCCTAACCGTAACCCTGACCCTAAATATAACCCTAACCCTAACCCTAACCCTAACACTAACCCTAACCCTAACCCTAAACCTAACCACAACATTAAACCTAACCAAACCCTAACCCTAACCCTAACCCTAACCCTAACCCTAACCCTAACCATAACCCTAACCCTATCCCTAACCAAACCTAACCCTTCCCCCTAAATGTAAACATAACCCTAACCCTAACCCTAACCCTAACCCTAACCCTAACCCTAACCCTAACACTAACCCTAACCCTAACCCTAACCCTAACCCTAACCCTAACCCTAACCCTAAAAACCCTAACCCTAACACTAACCCTAACCCAACCTAAACCTAAACCTAACCCTAACCCTAACCCTAACCATAAGCCTAACCCTAAACCTAACCCTAACCTAACCCTAACCCTAACCCTAACCCTAAAAAACCCTAACCGTAACCTTAACCAAACTAACCCCCTAACCCTAACCAAACCTAACCAAAAAACCCCTAACCCTAACCTAACCCTAACCCTTAACTAACCCTAACCCTACCTAACCCTAACCCTGAACCAAACGCTAACCTAACGTAAACCACATCATTAAACTTAACCCTAACCCTAACCATAACCATAACCCTAAACCTCAGTCTAACCATAACCGTAACCCTAACCCTAATGTTAACCCAAACCCTAAACCTAAACCTAAACTTAACCCTAAGCCTAACCCTAACACTAACCATAACCCTAACCCGAGCCCTAACCAAACCCTAACCCTAACACTAACCCTAACCCTAACCCTAGTAACCCTAACCTAACCCTAACCCTAACCCTAACCCTAACAGTAACCCTAACCTATAACCCTAACCCTAACCCTATACTTAAAACTAACCCTAACCCTAACCGTAACCCTAACCCTAAACCTCATTCTAACCATAACTGTAACCCTAACCAAACTATAACCCTAACCCTAACCCTATACCTAAACCTAACCCTAACTGTAACCCTAACCATAACCCTAAACCTAGCCCTAACCAAACCCTAACCCTAACCCTAACCCTAAAGGTAAACCTAACCATAACCTTAACCCTGACACTAAACCTAACCCTAACCCTAACCCTAACCCTAACCCTAACCCTAACCCTAAACCTAACCCTCACTCTAAGCATAACCATAACCCTAACCAAACCCTAACCCTAACCCTAACCCTAAGCCTAACCCTAACCCTAACCCTAACCATAACCCTAACATAGCACTAACCAAACCCTAAACATAAACCTAACCCTAAATATAAACCTAACCCTAACCCTAACCCTAACCCTAACCCTAACCCTAACCCTAACCCTAACCATAAACCTAACCCTAAGCCTAACCACATCTTTAAACTTAACCCTAAACCTAACCATAACCCTAACCCTTACCCTAACGCTAACCCTAACCCTAACCACAACATTAAACCTAACCCTAACCCTAACACTAACCCTTACACTAGCCCTAAACCTAACCCTAACCCTAACCCTAACCCTAACCCTAACATTAACCCTAACCACAACATTAAACCTAAACCTAACCATAACACTAACCCTAACACTAACTCTAACCCTAACTCTAAACCTAAACCTAACCATAACCCTAACCCTAACCATAACCATAACCCTAACCCTAACCCTAACCCTAACCACAACATTCAACCTAAACCTAACCCTAACCCTAACCCTAACACTAACCTAACCCTAACCCTAACCATAACACTAACCCTAATCACAACATTAAACTTAACCCTAACACTAAACCTAACCCTAAACTTAAACCTCACTCTAAGCATAACCGTAACCCTAACCAAACCATAACCCTAACCCTAACACTAACCCTAAGCCTAACCCTAACCATAACCGTAACCCTAACCATAACCCTAACGTAGCCCTAACCAAACCCTAAACCTAAACCTAACCCTAAATGTAAACCTAACAATAACCCTAACCCTAACCCTAACCCTAACCGTAACCCTAACACTATATGTAACCCTAACCCCAACCCTAACCCTAACCCTAACCCTAACCCTAACCACAACATTCAACCTAAACCTAACCCTAAACCTAACCCTAACCCTAACACTAACCCTAACCTAACCCTAACCCTAAACCTAACACTAACCATAACCCTAACCACAGCATTAAACGTAACCCTAACCCGAACCCTAACCCTAACACTAACCCTAACCCTAACCCTAACACTAACCACAACATTAAACCTAACCAAACCCTAACCCTAACCCTAACCCTAACCCTAACCCTAAACCTCACTCTAACCATAACTGTAACCCTAACCAAACTATAACCCTAACCCTAACCCTAAACCTAAGCCTAACCCTAACCCTAACCCTAAACCTAACACTAACCATAACCCTAACCCTAACCCTAACCCTAACCCTAACACTTAACCTAACTATAAACCGAACCCTAACCCTAATCCTAACCCTAACCCTTAACCTAAACATGAACCTATCCCTAACCCTAAACCTACCCCTAACATTAACCCTAACCCTATACATATCTCTAACCCTTAACATAACCCTAGCCCTAACCCTAACCCTAACCATAACCTAACCCTAACCCTAACCTTAACCCTAACCCTAACCCTAACCCTAACCCTAATTTTAACCCTAACCCTAACCCTAACCTAAACCTCTGCCTAACTGTAACCCTAAACATAACCGAACTAAACCCTTATCATCAACCTAAACATTAACCTAAGCATGAACCTAACCCTAAACCTAACCCTAACCCTAACCCTAACCTAACCCTGAACCTAACCATAACCCTAACTTAACCCTAACTGTAACCTTAACCCTAAACCTAACCCTAACCCTAACCACAACATTAAACCTTACCCTATCCCTAACCCTCACCATAACCATAACCATAACCGTAAACCTAACCCTAAACCTAAACCTAGCCCTAACCTAACCCTTACCCTAACCCTAACCCTAACTCTAACCCTAACCCTAACCCTAAACCTAATCCGAACCACAACAATAACACTAACCTAACCGTAACCCTAACCGTAACCCTAACCCTAACCCTAACCCTGAGCCTAACCCTAAACCTAAACCTAAAACGAACCCTAACCCTAACCCTAACCCTAAGCCTAAGCCTAACCCTAACCCTAAACCTAAACCTAGCCCTAACCCTAACCAAAGCCTAACCCTAACCCTAACCCTAACCCAACCCTAACCCTAACCCTAACCCAGAACCAAACCCCTTATCCCAACCCTAACCCCAAACCTAAGCCTAAACCTAATCATGAAACTCACCCTGAACCTAACCCTAAACCAAACCCTAACCCTAACCGTAACCAAATCCCTAAACCTAACCCAAACCTAACCCTAACCCTGACCCTTAACCTAACCAAGAACCTAACTTTAACCCTAAAAGTGACCCTAACCCTAACCCTAACCCTAACGTAAACCTAACCCTAACCAAAACACTAACCCTAACTCTAACTTAACCCTAACCCTAACCCTCACTCTAACCCTTAACATAACCATGAAGCTAACCCTAACCCTAACCACAACCACAACCCTAACTCTCACCTAAACCTAACCCTAACCCTACCCCTAACCGTAACCCTTAACCTAATGATGAGCCTAACCCTAAACCTAACCCTAACCGTAACCACAACCATAAACCTAACCTAATCCTAACCCTAAACCAAACCGTTAACCTAAAGATTAACCTAACCCTAAACCTAACTCTACTCCTAACCCTAACCCTAACTCTAACCATAACCCTAACCCTAACCTAAACATTAACCTAACCCTAATCCTTACCCTAATCCTAACCCTAACCCTAACCTTAACACTAAACATAAACCTAACCACAACCATAACAATAACCTAACTCTAACCCTAACACTAACCTAAACATAACCCTAACCCTAAACCTCACCCTAAACCTAACCCTTAACCTAACCGTGAACCTAACCCTAATATATATATTAGGTTGGAGAAACCCACAGAAACAGTTTGCCTGAACAAGGGGGAGCACATGGACACCAGTCACTGTCTGGGAGGCCAGTACAGGACTTATGCAGACTCCTGAACATGGATGTCAATAAGGAGGCCTCTGTACTACAGGGAGCCCCTGGTAGTGGATTACTATTTTTCCCTGGTGTAAGAAAGGATTTGAGAGCCCATCCCACTTGAAGGGAAACATTCTGTCCCTGGACACATGGGGAAGGGCCCAGGCCCAGCCCAGTAAGATTTGGTGGACATTGCAGAGCGCCCGTTGAATGCACTACCTTTCTTGGGGAGTAGAGGTCGGGTGGGGTGAGGGGTAGGTCGGGGTTGGGTGAGGAGTGATGGTGGTGAGGGGAGGGAGAGGGAGAAGGGAATTACATGTGAAATATATATTAAATAAAAAATAAAAAATTACATAATCAAAAAATAAAAGAAAAATAGATTGAATAGTTTGTTTGAGCCTAAAAATGAAACAAACTAAACTGGAGAAACAGCCCAGGCTGTGTGTCCTGATTTATTATTGCATAGCTCATCTCAATACATATAATCTATATAAAAAATTAAGGATAGACCAATGGTAGTATATACCTTTAATTGTAGCACTTGTGAGCTGCCGAGCATATAGTGTGACTTCTAAGACATCCAGGACTACAGAGAGAAGACGTGCCTTGAAAAACAAAATAACAACAAAAATACCAGCCATAGAGTTTTGTGCTTAGAATTTACAACATTGGCAAGTCAAGAAAATCATATCTCTTGAGCCCCTTGTACTGTCACTCAGGCAATTCTGTGAGACTCATGTCCCAGTGAGATACTTTGTCTCAAAACAAACAAAAAGATACAAACAAAAAACCAAGGTGGTTGTATCTAGTGAGATGGCTCAAAGGTTAGGGAAATGGCTGTTATGCCAGAGGAGCTGGGTTCAATTCCCAGCAGCCACATGGTATCTCACAGTCATCCATGAGACCGTTCCTAGGGGACCCAGTACCATCTTCTGGCTTCAGCAGGTGTCAGGAACTGAGCTGTTGCACAGACATATAGGCAAAATAGCCATATGCATTGAATTTTAAAAAATAAATTTAAAACAAATATAAGGAGAATGTCTATTGAAAAACACCATAAGTTAATCTCTGGTGTCCAAACCACATATTGTATGAGAACATACATACACACAGACACATGCACAAAGACCAATAAACGATACCACCCAAAAGAAATGAGACAAAGAAAAGCAACAAGAATAAATAAGTAATAAAGAAAATAACATATTTAGCAATAAATATCCTTTTAAAGACAGGAAAGAAGCCAGGCATTGATGGCACATGTGTTTAAATCCAGCACTCAGGAGACAGAGGCTGGCAGATCTCTGTGAGTTCAAGGCCAGCTCGATCTACACAGCAAGTGCCAGGATAGGCTCCAAAGCTACACAGAGAAACCTGTCTTGAAAAACCTAAATAGAAAAAAGGAAAAAGAAGAAAAAGGAAAGCATGTAAAAGAGGGAAAAGAAGGCAGAAAGAAACAAAAGAAATAACAGCCTATGGGTGTGCACTTAAATCTATTTATGATTTGCAAAAAAAATTAAAATAGGACTATAGCATTTTAAATTCCTCAGGTTCATTGATTATAAGGGTTAATACTGTTATTATGATAAAAATTTCCAAGGGAATTAGAGATAAGTAAAGGCCCAATCTAATCCCTAGATGCTTTACTGTTTTCATTGCAACAAACTATCCAGTGCTTAAATTTCTATGGAAATGCTAACAGCTGACCTGTGTATTCAAAACAATAACTGTCAAACTATTACATTTTAATTGGCTTTTAGCTAACAAGAAACAACAATAAAAATTGCATTTTTCACCTCAGCCGTAGATTTCTCAGATAGCTCTCTACATTTTTGTTTTGTTTTCTTTTTTAGAGACAAAGTTTCTTTTTGTAGCTTTGGAGCCTGTCCTGGAACTTGCTTTGTAGAACAGGCTGGCCTTGAAACCAAAGATCCCACTGCCTCTGCCTCCCGAGTAAAGGCAGGCACCTCTACCAACTGGACTTACTCTATACTTTTAAGTGCTAACCAAGAAGACCTTTTACTATAAAAGCTCATGAGTCTTGGTCTGTGAGGCAAATGGCAGAGACATTAATTATGCACAAATAAAACAGAATTGCATGGTGGATAAAAACAATCTGTAACTCCAGAACCAGCAGGACCTCTTCTAACCTTGGAGAGTATCAGGCACCAATGTGGTGGTGTTCATGTAGGTACACATAAAGTTTTTAAAAAATAAAAAAAAATAATTTAGAACTATACCTCCATTTTCCAGAAGATTTTGTAGTTCTCCCAACAGATTAAAGACTCATAACATTGCCAATAATTCTGCTAGCTATAGTCCCAAAATAACACAACCTATGCCCTCACAAAGAGCATGTACAGATGTCCATGTCTGCAATATGCATACCAGCTGCGAATTAAAAACAACCACTTCAAATATCCACCAGATGATGAATGGACAAACAACCTATGGCATAGATGTACAACAAAATTAGCAATTACAAGGGGTAAAGTATTGACACATGCCCAAAGATGGGCAAACCATACACAGCATGCAATGGCAAAGAACAAACACACAACACCACATTATGAGATTTCCTTCATATATACTATCCAGAACAGGTAAATCTAGAAAGATAGAAAACAGACTGGGTGGCCTAGAGTCAGGAGAATTGGAGGAACAAGAGGAAAATTTCTAGTAAGTCCAAGGTTAACTTTTTGCTATGAGAAAACTATTCTAAAGCTGAGTACTGTCCTGGCTTTCCAACTCTGACAATGCTCAGAGCACTTCACTGTTTTCTTCAGTTGCAGTTCACTATTGTATATGTGAATCATACTTCAATAAAGCCATTACATATTGAATGATTTTCTGCACTATGCTTCATACATACTCTTTTAGGAATAGATATAGTTTCCTAAAAAATTAGGACAAAATAGTGAGTATTAAAACACATTCAGAGCGTCACCATGTGAGCCCGGGAAGACAGGAAGCTTGCTGTTGGGGTCCAATAAGATAAGTCTTATAAAACATATAGATTTATGATAATTAAGACTGAGTCAGCAGATGAGAAATCCTAGTCATTGGCCATGTAGCATATGTACCTAATATAAATTTCTGTGTTATTTGGGACATTAACTTAGCAGCGGGTGGAACTTGGATGGCCTAGTGGAAAGTGCCCACATGGCAGCAGGGCTCAGGCAGCTTGGCAGAAAGACTTATTGTTTCAGAGGTTCCTCAGAGTGGCACCAGGTCCAGCAAAGTGGTTCAGAGGGAAAGATGTTTGCTGCACAAGCCAGATGACCTAAGTTTGGTCCCCGGGACCCACAGCTGATATTCTGCACCAGGTCCTCTGTGTATACGTTAAGAGATATTTTAAAAAAACAAATTGAGTCAACACAGAACAAGAAATTTGAGAACCCGCCAGCAAGCCTTTCGAACTATTTCAGTAGGAGCTTTGGTCTGACCACCAACCTGAAACACAACTCACAAGACAGAACATATCTCCATGCTGTCCCTCTTCAAGGGGTGTTAAGTTTCAGTGCAGACTGGGGGGCAGGGGGAGGAGCTAGATTTGAATAATATCCAGTCTTAGGTGTCATTAATAAGATGACATTTCCTGGAAAGAGCTATGTTATTACAGGATTATTATTTGTAATGATTTGCTTGATATGATCAACAAAGAAAAAGTAAATTATCCAAATGGGACTTCTGGCAAACATCTGCATTCTCATTAAGGAGAACATCAGTGGGCCTCACACGTTTGAGTAAACATGGACATGGACTTGATGTTAGGAAACGGGGGGGCGGGGTAGGGGCTGCTGATGGAGACCACAAGAATCTGTGAAGCCTTGGAATTGTGGTTTCCACCACTTCCAGGGGAACCTTTGCCAGACTTTTGGCAGCCTGAGGCAGGATTTATATATAAGGAAAATTTAGAAGTCAAAACTAGTTGTTGGGCAGTGGTGGCACACACCTTTAATTCTAGCACTTGCAGGGCAGAGGCGGGCCGATCTACAGAGTGATTTCCACTATGGCCAAGACTACACAGCGAAAACCTGTCTCAACAAACAAACAAACAAACAAACAAACGAAAAAACCCAAACAAACAAACCATAACAAACAAACAACAAAAAAAACCAAAACGACAACAACAAACAAAAACAATACAGTTAAGACAATGTGATTCCATCTTTAAGGCAATGTCAGAGATACTGGGGCACCAGGAAAAACAGCAGAGAGAGTGGAGGGGCAGAAGAGCCCAGATTCATTGCCAAGAGTTTACAAGGTTTCAAGCCTACATTAGGACGACAACTTTGACAATGTGGTTGATGCTCACTTTGCAACAGGCAAACTCCAGCACAAAAACTGCAGCATTCTCATCTGAGAGTTCATTGTAAAAGAGGCCCCAGAAAACTCAGGAAAACACAGCTATGGGGTAGTGAGATGGCTCCCCAGTTAAAGGTGCTTATTGCCTAAAAGGTGGAGGAGAGGATGGACGACACAGAGTTGTTCCCTGAGTTCCACACACATGCTGTGGCACATTTACACACACACACACACACACACACACACACACACACACACACAAAGTAAAAATAATAATAATGAAATAAGTAAAATTAAACTAAAATTAAAATCCAAAAACCCATATAGCATTATTTTATTTTTACCTTACTTTGGACAGTTGCTTTTAAAAATTATATGCCCTGGGGATGAGGAGATGGCTTAGGGGATAAAGGCATCTGAGGCCAAGCCTGACCTCAGTTTGATCCCCAGGTCTCACGTGGTAGAATGAAGGAATTGACTCCCCCACAGTGTTCTCTGAACTCTACTGTTCATGTGTGCAGCAAACGTTAAAAAATAAAATTACGTATAATGAAAAGAACAAAGACAATTTAAGTTAATTAAATGATATTCTGATAGTTTGATTTTGATGGATACCTGTCAGTCCCAACCATAATAAATGCCAATATTATTTTCTGAAAGTCTTTGTATAAATGTAAGATTTCTGTAACCTCCGTGTCCAGTGATCTTATCCAACTCATATTGAATCCAAATCAAACTGGTAGACAATGATTTAGAGTCACTTGAAATAGATGTATATTAAAAAATAACTCAGAGTATTGAGACCACTCAAGTAATTTTTTTCTGAAGTTATTATTCTTATTATTGCTTTTCATGTAATTTATGGTACATGTGTGTTGTGGTGGTTTAAAAGAAAATGGGCCCCAAAGGGATTGGCACTATCCAGATGTATGGCCTTGTTGGAGTAGGTGTGGTCTTGTTGCAGGAAGTATGTCACTGTGGAGGTGGGGTTTCAGGTCTCATATATGCTCAAGCCATGCTCAGTGATAGACCACGTCCTGTTGCCTGCAAGTGAAGATGTAGGACTCTCAGCTACTTCTCCAGCAACATGTCACACCATGTTGGTAATGGACTGAACCTCTGAAATGTAAACCACCCAATTAAATGTTTTTTCTTTATATAAAAAATACACATTCAACAGACAATAATTTCAGGATTGCTCAAAAAATTATATAATCAGTTACATTGTGGAACTACATCAAAGACTCTTAAAATAGACAATCAGATTCTTCTGGGGATGTTTTGAATATATATATGCTTTGAGATGAGCTCATTAATTTGGCTGATGAAAGAAATGTGGAGATATTCAGATGCAACATTCACTAAGTAACTTAATCTTTCTGAATGACAACAACAGACCCTTCTGTATTGATTTTAGCACTGAGCTAGCTTATCAACAGTTTGTTCTACCAAAGCAAAACCAAGGACAAAATACCGAGAAACACCTTATGCTTTTTGCTTTCTTTTGTTAAACTGCTCTTAAGTCTCTGGTCTAATGTGATTACTTTTACTGTGTGTGCAAATATAAACAAGAGACCTCACCTGAATGCTATATAGTTATCTGAGATGTGTCCTGGCAGCCATATTCACTCTGACCTTGTATAGGTAAATACCAAAACTCCCTCCTGGACTCCCAGAATGCCAAGTTCACCTACTGGTATCACCAACTGGTAGGTGGAATTCTCACAAAGTATTGTGGGCACACAGAACTTCAGTCAATTACAACTGTTTTACAACACCACTTCTCCTGAGAAATGTGAGGCATTTTCCACTTTAAGAGGGTTCATCTATCCTTCATGTACAGTACCTATGATGGAAAAGAAAACCCATTAGAATTGAATACACAACTTGGTCAAGAAATTTGCTGATGGAAGGACCTAAGCTCCACTCCAAACAAAGTAAGAGACTTACACTAAAGAAATGAACTGATTCTTAGAAAATTCTCAATAATCAATTTGGCCAATATGTGCTATATATAACAGTTTGGTGATTTGCATTTGTTTACTCAATTTCTTATTAAAAATAATCATAAAGGGAGGAAAATAACACTTAGTGGTTGCTTTTGGTTTGGACCAGAAGATGAGTCATACAGATTTACTTGCTCTTCTGTTTGAAGGGTTGATGACTGGAGTAGCTGAAAAATCAACCCCCTTTTTCAGTGTTCCAAGAGCACCAAAGACAAAAGGGGGGTCTAAGTCCAGAGTGGGGAGGAAACAAGCCAACATAGGAGGGAACTCTTAGTTAGACCTTAGGTAACTGGTGCCACCCACACTCCACACAAAGCTCCTATTTCAATCAACACTTGGTAAAATTATCCTGGGACATCATCACCTCAGTGGCTGCTCCTCAATTTCTAGTTTGTTGCATAGACCCTGTCTTCTAGGAGTTTAAATTTTGTAGTTCTCCTCCCTGGTAAATAACAGACTTGAAGTTCTACTGGAGCAAACTGAGTCCAACGTAAATAACCAAGCAAGCCTCTAGAACTATGTCTGCTATTTCTCAGGAGCTAAGTCAGTGACAAACACATTACTACCATGGGAGCTACAATCTGTCCTCACTGTTTTCTTTGTTTGAATTTCTCTGAGTATTGATCAACTTTTCTAGACACAACTCAAAGCAGCCAATCTGATTCCTTTGCAGTGTCTTGCCACAAAAGGCTTTGCTGAACAGTGTCCTAGAAAAACTAAAGTAAATTCCAGAACGAAAGAAGTTTGTGCTTGGAAAGGATCTTTGTAAAATAAATTTGATCACTCTGAAGAGAGGTGGAGACAAGAATAAATAATTGGAATAACACAAAGAACTTATTTGCTGGTGACCTGCTTGGAACCTCCTGAATCCTTGGGATTGCCAATTGGGGAACAATCCCAGGGGTCCATCCCATGAAGAGCCTGCTGGCACCCTTGTTCCACATCCACCCATGGGAGGAGGTAAGCTTGGGCCTGTTTCCATCTGGTTTTCCAGTGCCCTGCTCATAGCCTCCTGAGGCTTGGGGCCTGGAAATGGGGCAATTCATTGCAGCAGAACAGCCCAACCAGGGTCTGACAACAGCCCAGTACTAGTCCTGCCTACACCCATGGAAAGAGTAGAATCATCAGAGCATTGGACATGTTTTCACCCACCAGAATGGAACCTTGGACCCATACCCACCAGGAGGAAGAAACTCCACCTGTACCCACTGGAAGAAGGGATGGGAAGAAGACAATATAAAAACACAATCAACAATAGAAAAACAATATGACACCACCAGAGTTTAGGGACTCTACACCACTAAGACCTAATCATCCAGAAGAAGATAAAGCAAAAGAGAATGACCTTAAAGACAACTTCATGAAAGTGATGGGGGGTCATCAAAGAGGATATGAGAGAATTCATTACAGATATGGAAGGAAACACAAATACAAGAAATCAACAAATCTCTTAAAGAAAGACATGAAAAACCAACAAACAAATCAAACAGACGAAGGAAGCAGTTCATGACCTGAAAACTGAAATAAAGACAATAAAGAAAACAGCAACTGAGGAAATAGAAAAGCTGGATAAACAATCAGGAACTACAGATGCAAGTATTACCAACAAAATACAAGAGATGGAAGAGAGAATCTCAGGTGTTGAAGTTGAACTAGAAGAAATAGATTCATCAACCAAAGAAAATCTTAAGTCCAACAAATCCCTAACAAAAAGCATCCAGGAAATATGGGACACCATGAAAAGAACAAACATAAGAATAATAGGTATACCAGAAGGTGAAGAAATCCAATTCATAAGTGCAGAATACATATTCAGCACTATCATACAAGAAAACTTGTCCAACCTGAAGAAAAACATGCCAATGAAAGTACAAGATACTTACAAAACAACAAAAATGGAGCACCACAAAAAGTCCACTCACCACATAATAATCAAAACCACAATCATACAGAATAAAAAAGAATATTAAGTGCAGCAAAGGAAAAGGGCCAAGTAATATATAGAGGCAAACCTACCAAAATTATGCCTGACTTCTCCATGGATACTCTGAAAGCCAGAAGGTCCTAGATAGATACTAGATAGACAAGAGACCACGGATGCCAGCCCAGACTACTATACCCAGCAAAACTTCCAATCAATATAGATGGAGAAAACAAGATATTCCATGATAAAGTGAGATTTAAACAATACATATCCACTAATCCAGACCTACTGAAAGTTCTGGAAGGAGAACTCCAACCCTAGGAAGTAAAATCTACCCACAAAAATATAGGCAATAGATACTCCAACATTACCAACAGCCAAAAGAAGAAAAGGGGTAGAAACCCATGCCCTCTACCACCACCAACTACAAACACACAACATACAAATATGAATAATCAATTGTCATTAAACCCCTCAATATTAATAGTTTGAATGACCTAGAAAAAGACACAGGTTAACACACTGGATACATAGACAGAATCCATTCTTCTGCTACATACAAAAAACACAACTCAACTTCAAAGACAGGCTTTACCTCAGAGTTAAGAGGTGGGAAAAGACTTTCCAATCAAACAGACCCAAAAAAGAAGAGGGTGTAGTAATCCTAATATCTTACAAATTAGAATTTAAACTGAAAACCAAAAGAGATGAATGAGGTCATTTCATATACATCATAGGAGAAATCCATCAAGATGAAGTCTCAATTCTGAACATATATGCCCCACATATAAAGGTATCTACATATGGAAAAGAAAATTTAATAAAATTTAAATCATACATAAAATTCACACACATATAGTGGTAGACTTCAACATCCCACCCTCACCAGTAGGCAGGACCACTAGACATAAACTTAACATAGAAACAAAGGAATTAATAGAAGTTATGATTCAATTGGTTTTAACAGATATCTATAGAACATTCCAACCAAACACCAAAGAATATACCTTCTTCTCAGCCCCACATGGAACCTTCACTAAAATTGAACACATACTTGGCAACATAGCAAACCTCAACATGTACAAAAAAATGGAATAACCCCTATATCTTATCACACCACCGTGCCTTAAAGTTAGAATTCAATAAAAACACAAATTGCAAAAATCCTAAAAATTCATGGAAGTTGACCAATGTGCATTTGCATCATTCCTGGGTCAAGGAACAAATAAAAAAAATTAAAGACTTCCTAGAATTCACTGAGAATGAAGACAGAAAATACATGAACTTATGGGACACTTTGAAAGCAGTGTTAAGAGAAAAGTTCATAGCACTAACTGCCCAATGGAGAATAGTCACACGAGAGAATTAACAGCACACATGAAAGTTCTAGAGAAAAAGAAGATAACTCACCCAGAAGGGGTAGACGCCAAGAAATAATCAAATTGAGGGCTGAATTAAGTAAAGTAGAAACTAGGAAAACAATACAAAGAATCAATGTAAGGCAGAGTTGGTTCTTTGAAAAAATAAAAAAAATAGAAAAACCTTTATCCATAATCACCAAAAGACAGAGAAAGTGAACATGAAAATTGACTAAATCAGAAATGAAAAGGGGAACATAACAATAGACATTGAGGAAATCCAGAGAATGATCTGGTCATACTACACAAAATATGAAAATCTAAAGAAAATGGACAATTTTCTGGATAGATATCACTTACAAAAATTAAATCAAGAGCAAGTAAACAATGTAAATAGACTTATAACCCGTAATGAAATAGAAGAAGTGATCAAAAGTCTCCCAACCATAAAAAAACACCCAGGGACAGATGGTTTCAGTGCAGAATTCTACCAGAAATTCAAAGAACAGCAAATCCCAAATCTCCTCAAAGTATTCCCCTCAACAGAAGCAGAAAGGTCATTTAAAAACTCTTTTTATGGGGCTTCAATAATCTTGGTGCCCAAGACACACAAAGACACAACTGAGAAAAAAACTACAGACCAATATCTCTCATGAACATTGATAAAAAATACTTAATAAAATACTGGCAATTTGAAAGTAAGAACACATCAGGAAAATAATACACAATGATCAAGCAGGTTTCATCCCAGTGAAAAAATTCAAAAAACCAACATTCAAAAATCCATCAATGTAATCCACCATGTAGACAAACTTAAAAAAAACACACTTGATGCTTACAAAGCCTTTGACAATATCCAACAAACCTTCTTGACCATGGATAACAATAACATACCTAAACATAATAAAAGCAATATACAGCAAACCTAGAGCTAATATCAAACTAAATGGAGAGAAAGTCGATTTGATTCCTCTAAAATGAGGAACAAGACAAGGTTGTCCACTCTCTCAATACCTCTTCAATATTGTACTTGAAGTTCTTGCTAGATCAATAAGATACCAAAAGGAGATCAAGGGGATACAAACTGGAAAGGAAAAATTCAAACCTTCACTATTTGCAGATGATATGATAGTTTACAAAAGCAGCACAAAAATTTCTTCCAGTGAACTCATACAGCTGATAAGCACCTTCAGCAAAGTGGCAGGATATATGATTAACTCAAAAACACCAGTAGCCCGATTATATACAGACAATAGATGGGCTGAGATGAAATCAGAGAAACATCTCCTTTTACAACAGCCACGAACAACATAAAATATCTTGGGGTAAAACTAACCAAACAAGTGAAAGACCTGTATAACAAGATTTTAGTTTCTTTAACAAAAGAAATTAGATACTAGAAAATGCAAAAAACTCCCAAGCTGTTTCATAGGTCGGATCAAAGTAGTAAAAATGACAATCTTGCCAAAATCTATCTATAGTTTCTATGAAATCCCCATCAAATTTCCACCACAATTCTTCACAGACCCTGAAAGAACAATATTCAACTTTATATGGAAAAACAAAAGGTCAACATAGCAAAAATAACCCTGTACAATAAAGGAACTTCCTGAAGCATAACCTTCCCTGACTTCAAGCTTTATAATAGAGCTATATTCCTTTAAAGAAGTTGGTATTGGAACAAATATCCTTAGCCATCAGGGAAATGCAACACAAAACAACTCTGAGATACCATCATATAGTTTATGATGGCGAGGATATGGAGAAAGGGGAACACTCCTTCACTGTTGTTGTGTATGCAAACTTTCACAGCCACTTTAGAAATCAGTATGGTGGTACCCCAAGAAAAATGGGAATCAGTCTACCACAGATCTATCAATTGTACCCTTAGGCATTTAACCATTGGATTCACATTCGTACAAAAAGGACATCTGTTCAACTATGTTCATTGCAGCATTATTTGTTATAGCCAGAACCTGAAAGCAACTTAACTGGTCCTCCAAAGAAAATGGATTAAGAAAATGTGGTAAGTTTACACAATGGAGTACTACTCAGTGGGAAAAAACAATGTTATCTTGAAATTTGCAGGCAAATGGATGGAACAATAAGAAATGATCTTGAATGAGGTAACCCAGTCACAAAAAGAGAAATATGGTATATATTAACTCATATATGGATTTCAGACATAGAACAAAAAATTATCAGCCTGCAGTCAACACTGCCAGAGAAGCTAGGAAATAAGGCAAACCCTAAGAGGAATTTTCAGGGTCCCCCATGAAGCAGAAAGTGGTAAGATCTCTTGAGCTAATTTTGAGAATGGGGGAGGTGAGAGGGAGGTAGGACAAAGGGAATGGAGGATATGAGGGGAGAAGAGGACAAAAGGGAACAGGAAAATTGAGTCGGGGAAGAATGTATGAGAGCAAGAAAAGAGATTCCATAATATAGGGGCCCACAATGGAATTAAGAAAAATCTGGCATTGGGAAATGTACAGACATCTACAAGGATGACCCCAACTAACAATCTAAGCAATAGTGGATTAATTGATGCCCTTTCCCAATAATGAGATTAATGACTACCTTATATTCCATCCTAGATCCTTCATCCAGTAGATGATAGAGGCAGAGACAGACAACCAAAGACAAACACTACACTGAGCTTAATTCCTGAAATACAGTTGCAGTGAGTGAGGAGTAATGAGCAAAGGGTTCAAGAACTGGCTGGAGTGACCTACAGAAACAGCTGACATGAACAAGGTTGAGCTCAGGGACCCCAGACTGATAGCTGAGAAACCAGCATAGTTCCGGACCCACTGAATGAGGATGTCAGTTTGGAGGTCTAGGGAATCTATGGTGCCTCTGGTAGTGGATCAGTATTCATCCCTAGTATAGGAATGGATTTTGAGAGCCCCTGCCAAATAGAGGGATACTCCCTCAGCCTAGACACATGGAGGAGGGTCTAGGCCATGCTCCAAATGATACGGCAGAATTTGAAGATCCCCATGGAAGGCCCCACCTTCCCTGAGGAGCAGGGATTGGGATAGGGGGCCTGTGGGGGCAGGGGAAGACAGAAGGGATTGGGATCTGAGGTTGACATATAAAAGACGCTTGCCAACAACACCCGGGCTTAATGCCATCTTTTAAGAGAGAGTCTCCAATGTTCCTAAAGCCTTTTGAATATAGTTATCTGCTTTTTAGGATAGGTAAATAAGCATAAACCATTAACCTTAGTGTCAAGTTCTTCCTGCTTACTCAGGATGAATGTAAAGGCAGCCAGAGTCAAGTGGAGAAACAAATGTCTGTGATAGACTGAAGAGAGGCTTAATTTCTATGTGGAAACTTTTATTAAAATCAGTGCTTGTTCCTAGCAAACTCAATCAAAATAACAACTGACAAAGCAAAATAAGAATTATTATAAACATAAGTTTTAGAGCCAGAAGCCCAAGAGCTCCCCCAGACCAGCACATAATTCTCCAGCATTACCTCCACAGGTCTTCCAGCAGATGGGATTCTCCACAGGGCCTTGCAGTAAGGAGATCCATCCCCCAAACATTTATTCACAGTTCCCATGCATGGCTTCTGCTGGTGTCCCAGATTTTCTGTATGCTTTGTGTCAGTAATGTTTTTTTATTTAGATTTAATATTTTACTTGATCATCGTATCAATTTCTTCTATCATATCTTCAATGGCTGAGAGTCTCATCCATCTCTTGTATTCCATTGGTGATGCTCACATCTGTTGTTCTCATTTGCTTATTTAAATTTTCTATCTCCAAGATTCCCTCAATTTATGTTTTCTGTTTTGTGTCTATTCCCATCTTCAAGTCTCAAACGGTTTTATGCATTTCCTTCACCTATTTGTTTTTTTCTTGGCATTCTTTATGGCATTTATTCATTTCTTGTACCTTTTCATCTTTTCGTGGATTCCTTGAAGGATTTATTCCTTTCCTCTTTTAAGACCTGTGTCATCTTCATGAAGATGGTTTTAAGGTCATATTCTTGTGTTTCAGCTATGTTTGGGTATCAGGGTTATTTGTAGTAGGATAGCTTGGATCTGATGGTGATATATTGCCATGAATGTTGCTGATTGTGTTCTTAAGCTGGTGTCTAAGCATCTGGCTAGGGGTAAATATAGGTCTATGTGTGGATTTCTGAGTTTGTGTTTGCTGGATGGGTGTTGTTTTCCTTGGTTTCTGTTTCTTCTTTGGACTTTTTCTCCAAGTGGCATGTCTTACAGATAGCTGTCATACTCCTTTGTCCCAGAGGGTGCCTCTGGTGGGTTTCTGGTGGCCTGAATGGCCTCTGGAAACCTGGGTGATAGAGTGGCCACTAGAAAAGCATGGGGCTTCTACCAGTGTTGAAGACTGGGATATGGTGATGATGAAAGGGGGTTATTGGAGGTAGGCTTGGCTTACCTAGGGTAGTGGGTGTTGCTGTG
>NW_023276900.1:0-16376 GCF_003668045.3 Cricetulus griseus
ATGCCAAGAGGGACAGACCCTGTTGTGGAGGCTTGTCTCCTGAGATCCACAGGCAGGATTCACATGGACTTCTCAGGCCTTTTTCTGATTCTCTTTAGCATGTCTGGCCTTGAACCAGTTGTAAAGTAGCAAACAAAAGAGATCAGGAGAGGCAGGGAGCCCCCAAAAGGCCCCAAATCTTAAGATGCTGGAAGAAATGCCTGGCCTATGCTCTTTATACTTCATCTATCACTGATTTCAAAGATGAAGGGACATGTATAGAATGAAGGCAGGATGAACTGGACTTGAAGCCAGGAGAATATGGAAGGTTCTAATACAAGGATGACATTTTCAAGGAAGCCCTTAGGTAGAGGCTATTAAGATCCTTTGGAGCAAAATTAATCGCTCTGAGGGGGCACCACCATTCTGTATTTGGGGCCTGAGACTTAGACCAACCTAAGATACATTTTTATCTCTATTCCATGAGATTTATTGGGCTTCTCAGCCTCAGTACTTGAGGGGAGAAATGTGTGCACAAATCGGGGAAATATGCATATGCCTGCTGGGTCAGGGGCTATCTGATAAGAGTGAAGGGAGAAACTAGACAGGCCATACCTCTATATGGTGCTCCTCCAGGCCAAACCTTTGAACCAGAGTCATGTATTCCTTCTTCAGGTACATGCACTTAACAGAATGTTCTTGCAGTACCAGGTTTTTATCCTCAGTGAATGTTCTGCCTTTCTGCTGCCTCCTTGGATTATTGGAAGACTCTTGTGACTCTGGAGGAATTTGAGATGTCAGGAGAGCATGGGGATATGGTGATGCTGAGGTACTTGTAGAACCTTGGGTGACTGGGTTCAGTGGAGAGCTAGAAGATCTGTTACTTTGAAGTAACAGGTCCTCCAGTCCTTTTTCACCCGGTGGAATTGGCAAGCCATGAGAAACATGAAGTACTGGGATCATATGGGAATTTGGTCCATTGTGAGATCTTTGTAGACTAAAGACACTGGGAATAAAAACAGAAATAGATCAGAGAAGCCCTAAAGAGCCTAGCTCATCCACACATAGCTCCCTATTACAGCTCCCTGTTGCAGGCTTGGTAGATAATGTCCTGCTCAGGTTTCATCTATGGTGGTGGACACTGTAGAAAAGCATGTTAGATGGGACAGAACCCTTGGGTCTCATCAGCACTGTCCTTCTGGTTGCCCCACCTTTTGCCTAAAAGGGGTCAATGAAACTAAAGCCAGGAGAATATCAAAGGTTCTAATACACTCTTGCAATTTCTGCAAAATTGTTGCATAGGGTATACACAAAGAGTTAACCATGAAAGGAAACAAAAACAACACACATATGGTCACTGAAAAATGTTAGTACTCTTGTGTCCAAATTCTAAGCCACAAGTTATAAAAACCAACATGTGGGAGGTAAAGCAAGCTTCTCCCAGAGCATTAAAGGTCATCCTGGGCTACAGAGAATCAGAACTTTGCCTCAGCCAAGAAAACCAAACTGCATTGGGTAGAAACTGCCTCTGATCCCTAAAGTGTTTGTTGTGACACTACTGCTCTCAACTATCAGTACCAGCAGTTGATAAAAGAAGTCAAGTAATGAGAATTGCTTAAAGAATTCAAGTTGGGACACATTTCCTAGAGAGGCATCTAATTCACAGAGTTGTTCAATAAACAACTGGTACTGGATAGCAGAAGAGGCTCCATCATTATCTTTGGCTGGAATGGTGAGAGCTGATTGAGTCTCCCATCGTCTTCCAGCAGGCTTTGTGTCAGGCTCTGAACTGTTGATGAAGCTGTGATGAATTCACCAGTCTTTGTTGAATCAGAATCTTGATCTGGACCTGGGTATGCAGGTGATCCACAAGATACTGTCTGACTTGGGATTCCAATTCTTCCTGTAGGGGATTGGCCAGCCTGTCCACACTTCAGGGCTTCACATAAAAGACCTTCATTGTCTCCTCAATGAAGAAGACAGAATCAGGTTCTACAGGACTAGGACTGAGCAAAGGGACATTGGACACTGCCTTGGATCTTCCTCATGGAGAGAATGGATTCTGAGTCTGGACATTCAATGGCTGCCTGGTGGATGTGAACTGACACATAACTGTGTCTGGTATGTGGAATCCCCACAAGCAGAGGCCATGAGAAAGCCAGCACCTTTGCAGCTGGAAGATTTAGCATTCATATCTTGCTTCCCTTCCATGAGGATTCTCTAGACTTCTTCCCCTGCTGCTTCTGTTCTATGGATCTCTTCCTGCTCTTGTTGACTGCCTCAAATTCTGATCAATTTGGGAGAAAATGGATGCATGGTGTAGTGTATTGAAGCGATTCAGCAGGAGGGGTCACAAGTGTTGGTCCCTGACATATGGGTAAGATAGGATTCCAAGTGTGGGTCAAATTTCAAATGGCTGTATACAGTGGGAGCACTGACACCTGATGGTCAACACACATAGAATCTGAGTTGGCAGACCTTGCAAGAGGGACACAATCTTTGGGAAGTCCACACCTACCGTGAGGTGACTGGTGGCTGAGCTTCCCAGCTTGTTCTCTACTCGTTTGCATCTGCTGCCCCTACCAGGCTGCAGGTGAATCTACAATCGATGAAGGGTACTAGAGATTTGGCTGGGACTAGATTTTATCTCTGCAGCTGAGTCTGTTTTCTCTTGAAATGTTCTGCTTAGAGTAGGAGTGTCTTTTCTAGATGGAAATGATCCAGAAGTTACTGTACCTGGGGCTTATCCAACCAGTGCCATACCCAAAAGTTCCACAGGAGCCTTATCAAAATGGGAGTAGTGCTGGGAGGTATTAGTAGTCATGGCTTCAGGCCTAGCAGATGTTAGCTATCTTGCTGATCAGACAGGAACACCAGTGTTGGGGGCATTGATAGGAAATTGACTCTTGTTCTGATGCACTGAGAGCTGGTTTCTCCTGAAAACTATGGGATTTCTAGATGTTCTTGGGATGATACCAAGAGCATCTGGACATCTGCTTCCTTATCTGCACCTGAAGGGACACAGAAGAATTGAAGTCAGGAAATTGGAAGCACACGGCACAGAATTGTCTATGAACCACAAGTAAAGCTTCCCCTGCTGGGGGAGATGTGGGGAATGGAGCCCACAGTAGAAATTTTGAAGACAGAGACAGGGACAGATAAGTTACCACGGGAATTATTTCATGGAGAAACCGCTTTAGCATGTCCAGTTGACCCTTGTAGTCCTTGTTTAGCGTCCTGGGATTCTCTCTTTTGTACTAAGCACATGGTTTCTTAAACCAGATCTTGAAGGGCTAAAAAAGTAGTCAGTGGGTGACTGCTTTGATATGGTGAACAAGCTGGTTGGAAAAATTATTTCTAGAAACTACCTATTTAAACCCAGAGTTCTGGGGATTTAAAGAAGTAAGCAAGGGAGAAAGGTTTATGATCTGAAACAAAAGGTCTAGGGAATCTCCAGCTAGAATTTCTGGGGTTTTACAAGGATCTCTGATGTCTAGGTACCTGAGTCCCTGCCAGTACACCTACTGAATGATAAACAGGTCCATCTATGGATACACATATGTACACTTTACGCAACCATCCCAAAGGACCCAAACACCTTAGGAATCAAGGAGGGTGTGGGATTCTGCTTATTGTACTGGGACCATAGCTCTTCTGACTGCAGTAGAGAGACAACAAAAACACGGACCTTAATCACATAAACAGTCTCACCAATAATCAGTGCCTGCTCCATGAGTTGATTGACATTGCACTGATCACAGTGTTCTTAGAGGAGGAGCTTTAGTTCCTTAGAGTACAGGGAACATTCCCTCCATTGTTTATTAGGAGGTTTAGGGTGAACTTTCAGATCACCATATTTATTTGATGGCATCACAGGGCCTTGGGAACTCTCAGAGCCAGAACTGGCTGAAGAACACAAGGGCATCTGGTGACTACAGTGCACTATGTGTGTTCCAAGTGTGGAGAGATTTGTATCCATTGGGGGACCTGGTTTCCATGCTTGTTCTGGGGACACTTGTGCTTGTAGGTTCCTTTCAGGATCTGGAAGCCATTGGAGAATAGATTGCATTTCTTGGGTATATGCACTTATCCATATATTTTGCAGTAGGATCTTGTTACTTGAAAAAGAAATTCGTAGTTTAGGGCTTTCTGGAGGATTAGGGGAATCTTCCTGATGTCCATATGAATGACTACTCTCCAGAGATTCTGGGGAATCCCTGACACTACAACTCCAGAGGAACATGAGTAGAACAGGGGACTTGGATTCATTGGATGGGCTCCTTGTGGTGGGAGTCCTGTGTACATTAGGGGACTAGGTTACTGACAGATTTGTTTGCATTGAGTGTCCTGTGGACACTTGGGGACTTCTCGCTATCTGGGTACCATGGAAGAATGGATTGTGTTGAAGATGCTTCAATAACTAGGGCACTTTGAGACACTTGGAGATTTTCATGAACTGCAGTGATTTGATGCCTTTGGATACTTGATTGCATTGGGTTTCCTATAGGAACCCAGGAACTTTGTAATTGGTGTTTTGGTTTGCTTGTAGGGACTGGATCACTTGGTAAACTAAATTGCATAGCAATTCTTGTAGGAAATAGGGGACTTTGAGTTACTTGGTGACATTTTTTGCCTTTGGTTGTTGGGTTAAAGCCCCCATGGGGTCTCTGTGAATTACGAGTCAGCCCATATTCATAGCTGCGTCCTGTTTCTAGTCCTGGCTTGCAGTCCCAGACTTGTCCCACTATACCTGGGTAAACACAAGCTCTTCTTTCATAAGCTCTTACACCTGGGGGTTTACCACTATGCTGTAAGTGTATATAAGGCTGTCTCCCTGGAAAAAAGTCAGACGAATAAAGTTGAAAAGACCCACACAGCACAAGAGACCAGAATTAGGTTTTAACTAATTCTCCAACTTTTCACCGGATACTCAGACTTTTTCATGGCGTCTGCATCACAAGAGGAGGTCCAACTGAGACTCTGAAAGAAATGGGACCACGAGAGATCACCCTCTGAAGGCTGGCCAGCAAGTAAGGTTTATGAGGGTGGACTGGTAAAGGTACTGGAAGGGTGCTTCAACTCCTCGGAGTTGGAGAAGAAATAGAGAAGTCTGCCTCAAAAAGAAATCAGCAGTTAATGGAATTATTATGAAAACTAAAAAGAATAGAAAATGACAAGTGAGTTTTAAAAAGAAATAAAGTAAAAAAATACAGAGTTTTACAAAAGAAAATGAAAAATAAAGTTTTAAAGAGAAAATGAAAAGTAAAAAGTGCATAGAGAGTCTGGATACTGTAGGCTATTGTGCTATCTTCCAATTGTTCCATTGCTAAGGAAAGAGCAAAAGCTGCTAACAGATATTTGATTATAAATGCTGCTCAATTCAACTTACATATTTCAAAAATACTTTGACTTCAAAATTATAAGGGGAGGTTACTTGGAAAAAATTTTTGCATTTGTTTCCATAGAAAATGAAAAGCTATGGGTTCCTTTCAAACAAATATGTTTTGATGAAATGAGACACCCTGAAGCAATGGCCAGGTTATCCAGCATGGAAGACACCTGGAACAATGCAGTCACAGACCACTATGGTCAGGATTTCTTGGTTTTCTTAGGATCCCTGTGGTATTTCAGCGACCCCAATAGCAGGGAGTAGTTTGGACAGAACGACGCCCAAATTCCCAAATATTGTTTACACATGTGTATTTTCCTTTAAATGGGGTTGGTTATAAATGGTAATGACCAGGAGTATCAGCCAGATGATAAAAGTGAGTTAACCTTGAGTACAAATGTATAAAATTAGAGAGATGAGGCTGAATTATTAGATGATTGCATATTTTCTTGTATATTTTAATAGCCAGGAGAACTGAAGTAAAGCAATAAAGCAAGTACAAAAATTTTAGAGTTTAAAATTTTGAAAGGATCCTTCCCTTTCGAAGAAGCCACCACCGCAGGTGTATGAGAGCTGCCCTTGAGCTTGAGGAAATGTAGGTGTGGCCAAGCATACAAGCAGGACAGCAGGAAATATCTGCCCGTGGACTGGTTAGTAATGTAATAGAGATGAGAGACCTACTGAGGAGTGGCTACATAAAAAATATACACAGGGCATTGTGATTGGGGTGAGTAAAAAGAGAGAGTTGCCAAGTATCAGGATGGAGAGTCTTGCCATGTTCGTTTTAAACTAGGAATAAGGAGAGGCAAAAGCCCAGTGGTATAATTCAGCAGGAGTTAGGAGGTTGAAAGATGTATTGGAGTCACTCTCACAGGAGATAAGAAATTTGCTGGTTTCCTCAGATTAGAGAAATATTCCTTTGTCTGTGAAAGCAACAAGCATGGGTCAGCCTAAGGAACAGACACCCTTCGAGTCATGGTGGGCAGCCAAAGCAGCTCAGATGTCTCCAGTGCAAGCTAATATTAGACAAGCGGCAGACAGAAAGGGATTTCAGATATTTCCTATATTGGAGCAGAGAGATACTCAGAAACATAAGCAAGATGAAGACGTCCATACCATTTAAGCAGCTCGAGAAACTAAGGATGGCTTATGTTCATGATAGATGAACAGTGCTTTTCACCCAGACACTGATAGGGAATATTGCTAGAGAAGCCTTACCCTTAGGAATTTGCAAGCAGACATCCACGGACTGCCCGTCAGGCAGAGATAAATTGTTACAGAGAGCAGGCAGGGAGCTAAGGAATTATTTCAGAATTTGTGTCTAGGACAATGCGTACATTATCCAAAAGAAGTTAGAGACACAGATGTCGGACCTTTGAGTGTGAAACAGCTAGCTTATGAGAATGCTAGTACAGCACATCAGGCCGTGCCAAGGATTCATGGGACTAAAGGCTGACATAGACAAGTTTTGTTTAGGTATGAGACTGACTTATACTCATGGATTATCCATGGCGCCTGACTTGCAGGAAGGTCAGTTACAGATATGTTATGAAAAGACCTCGGAAATCTACGGGACCTCCTCTTGTAGTTGAGTACTTATCCCTAGCATATGTGTGGATTTTGGGAGCCTATTCCAACCAAATAAAGGGATACTCCTTGAGCAAAGATGCAAGGGGGCGGGCCTAGGCCCTATCCCAAAGGATATCATAGACTCTGATGACCCCATAAGAAGGCCTCACCCTCCCTGGGGAGCAGAAAGGATATGTGATAGGGTTTTAGTTGGGGGTACTGGTAAGAGAGGAAGTGAAGGAGAGGTCCTTCCTGTCTGGGCGGGTCCACTCTAGGAGGTGAAGGCCCAGAGAGATCCTGGGGTGATGGGGACCTTAGCCAGGAGTAGGGCTCAAGACAGGTCAGAGGGGCCAAGGGGGAAGAAAGAGTCCACTCTATGGTTTTTATGCTTTTTCTTGTTACTCACAGTGGTTCCTAGACACCAGTAGATTTCAAAAATGTATCCTGGAGACTACAGGGGAGGTTTTGATCTCCCCTGCAGTTTCTTTTATGGCCAAACTGTTCCTAGGAACCAAGTATCTAGGAGGCCGAGGGCAGGGTCTGGAGTTTCTTTGTGTTCAGGTTTGTCCCTAGGCTCAAGGAGGCCGGGGGATCTGGAGTTTCTTTATGTCATGTCCTGAGACAGAGGCTTACATGTCTTTGCTGTAGCCTGCCATGGCTGTTAAAGCAGGCGGCTGAGTGAGGGTCTGGCCCTTCAGTCACATCCTGGTGCTGGTTCATGAATTCAGATGCTCAGTCAAACTTTAGAGTTTGTGCACCTTCCAATTTAAGTGTGTCATGCCTGAAGATTTATTGTATCTTTTAGATAGTGGGGCTGTACCAAACTCCTAACTCTCTCCCTCCTTCTCCCAGAATGTAGAGGTTATAAGCACATACCACCAGGGCACTCACATAAATTATAGTTTTTGACATTGGGACTAAATCTTTGTTGCCAAGACTAGCATGGAATTTTCTGTGAGCTGCTTGCTTTTGTCACCTGAGTGTGGTGATTCTAGCTGGTAACAGAGTTTGAACAACAATTAGCAAGAAATTCCACATAAGGATTAAAGGTGTGTGCTATTGCTCCCTGGCTCAAGGATTTCTTTTTCCAACTAAATTGGGTCAATTTTTGAAATATACAAAATAGGTATATAGTGTTTTTCTAACTATCCCTGTCTGTGACCCAAGTTCTGGCAATATGTTTCCTGCTTCCTGGGCTCTGAGATTTCAGATTTGTTAAATGCCTGTGCAACTGTGAAGTTTTCATACCTAACTTTTTACCACTTACCATTTTTCATTAAATAAAATGGTCTTTGAGTAAAATTTAAAGTGTATCTTACTACTTTGCATTGCAAATCATCAACGCTTTAAGATAGTAGGAGTACTCTGGGTGGTGGTGGCAGACACCTTTAATCCCAGAACTTGTAAGGCAGAGGGAAGTGGATCTATAAGAGTTCAAATCCTATCTGGTCTAAGAGTGAGTGCCAGGACAAGTTCTGAAATATTTCAGTTTGCTGAGAGAAAAAGTTTTAAAAGGTTTTAGTTCACAGAGAGAAAGTTTCCACAGGCCTTGGCCCATTACAAGAAAGTGACCCCAACCCCGGGCACATCCTATGGTTTAGACAGGGGCAATCGCCAAGACCATCCTCTTTGGGTCACACCTGGCTGGCCAACAGACAATCAAGAACTTTACAGGGTACTTTCTATGGTTTTCCTTTGTAGAAAAGCAGGTCACACCTGGGTGACCACTCTAACATGAGATCATACTTTGTAATCAATCACTTTATGCCCCTTGCCTGTATGCTGATCTGCGGTTTTTTCCTATATAAAGAGCCTGTAACCCTTGCTGGGGTGTGCAGCTTCCCTGATATTGCTGACACCAGAATGCGAATTCGTTCAATAAACCCTCTTGCTTTTGCAGCTCTTGGTCTAGTTTCTGAGTCTTGGGGGCTCCTCGGGATGCTGAGGCCATTAGGGGCCTGGGGGTCTTTCAGTTCCACACCTAAACAGAGAAACCCTGTCATGAAAAACAAAATAAAATAAAATAAAAATATTGGGAGTAGAGATTGCAGTCTCTAAGATAGCATTCTGTGCTCAGGAAACATGGTTTAGTGAGTCAGTGAAATTCTTGCTTTGCCATGGAAGGGAAGTTCAATTCCTCACTTTTTTTATTGGTTTCTTGACTTGGGCTTTTTCTGTGTAATAGCCTGGGCTATTCTGAGACTCACTTAGAACACCAGGCTTGCTTCCAACTCTCAGAGATTCACCTGCATTTGCCTCCAAGGTGCTGGGATTAAAGCCATGGGCCACCAAACCCAGTTTGAATACTTTATAACATTCCTAATGTACAATAATTCACAGGAAAGCTCCTAAAATGCTGCATCGTGGGAAACACTCACTTCTCAGTGCCTGGAGGTCACATTTACTTCAGGTCTGCATTCAATGAGATTCCATAGGAAGAAAAAACTTGATGCAGAAAAATGGAAACAACAAATCCAGGCTCACAGTTTGAATGTTAGCTTGTCAGATACTCATCAAAACAACTGTGAATCACAGCACTGTGTGAGCTATGAACTGATAATTTGCCTTAGCAAACAACAAATATCAGATAGATGAGGTTTAGTCCAGTTGGCAGATTGAGATCTCCTTAGCATCAAATCCCTTGTGTGGTGGACCTTGCTCTTGATTCCCAGTCCTCCAGATCATCATCAGATTAAAAGAAAGTTCAAGGGCAGTTAAGCATACCTGAGACCCCACCCTAAAAAACACCTATGGGGCAATGGTGGGACATGCCTTCAATCCCAGCACCTGGTAGGCAGATACAAGAACATCTCATAGTTCAGTTTGGTCTACACTATGAGTCACAGGATAGCCGTGGCTACTCAGAGAAACTCTTTCTGGAACAAAAAGGAAGTGAAAAATATAATTAGATAGAAGATTGATCATATCTTTCACAACAATATTGCAGTCCTTTCTCCCTAGCTGATATCAAGAACAGGTGCATGACTAGTGCATTTGCAAACGCCAACAAATCAGGATAAAATTTCACCTTGTACACACTTTTCAAACCAGAAGGCGAATACATATCCAATTTGGACAAATAAAGAAGCTGAAGACCTTGGTGAAGGCAAACTCAATGTTTATAGGTCTCAATACTCAGTGTGTGTGTGAGGCAGGTATCAGAATTTCATAGTAACCAGAAGTCATACAATGAGTTTGAGAACTGCCTGAGCTACAGAAACCCCATGTCAAATTCTACCCTCTGACATACTACAAAATGGTGGGGCCAATTTTGTGAGAATACAAAAATCATTGCAAGATGTTGGTTCTGGGTGATGACATAGCTACAACGGGATTACGCTCCAAACATGGGAACCTAACCTGTGTTTTCCAGCCAGCCAGGATAGAAGGGAAATGGAAACATGCACATGCTGCCCTCCTATTTCCCTGTGTGGGTGGTAGAATAAGTGTGTCCAGAATACATACACAAATTAAAAATATGTAAACACACAGAGTTTCGGTGTAGTCGTTGCCATCCTGGAATTTCTCTGTAGTCCTAGCTGGCCTCACACTCACAGAGATACATTTGCCTCTGCCTCCCCCTATTGGGACCAAATGTATGTGCCACCCCACCATGAAGGCTTCTTTTTAATGTATTGATTGTAATAAAATATTGTGAATTAGTGTATTTTACCCTCTGTTTATATTTCACCTAGCATTGGGGATTTATGCCAGGATTTCCCACAAAGAGGAAAAGAGTTATGTCACTACCTCACTAAGCACCACTTTGTTAATTTTTCAATAATTCATTACTGTAGTTATTTTCAAACTGATAAGAACCGATACTACACTCGATCTTTACCAAAAGGCCAAGAAGAGATTGTCAATAATTTTTTTTTGACAGGGATTATCTGTGTAGCTTTGGAGCCTGTCCTTGAACTAGCTCTCTTAGATCAGGCTGGCCTCATACTCACAGAGATCTGGCTGCCTGTGCCTCTGGATTGCTGGGATTAAAGGTGTGTGCCTCAGACTTTCAGGCAGTGATTGTCATTAATCTTATTACTCTCTGAATAGCAAGAAAATTTCCTGGGAGTTGACCCATTAAACTGAGGTCTGACCTCACACAGATTTCTAGAACAATTCAAAGGTCATTTGTATCTTCCATATCATTACAGGTGTAAGTGGATAAACATGTGGGAAGAAAGCTGAGGGGTTACAGGTGTAGACTAAGATCAGTACATTCTCTCTCAAAAATATATCACTTGCTGTGGACTTATAAACATGCATAGAATGGACCGTGTGCAAGCAGAGTAGCTAACATCAGGACTGTGCGTTGATGAGAAATTTTGAAAGGGAATTCCTGGCAAATTGGATCTCAGCACATCCAGTAACCTGGGGGAACAGAGGGAGGCTCAAGGTTGTTGCCCATGAATTGGATCTGGGTGTTGGTGGTATCATGGCTGAAAAGAGTCATAGAGAGACAGGTCAGAGACATAAACAGCCCTTTTCCATCAATTGAAAGATGCCAGACCCCTAAGGGGCTCAGGATCCCGAGGAGACCCTGAGACTCAGAAACCAGACCAAGAGCTGCAAAGGTAAGAGAACCAATGTGCATTCGGGTGTCAGCAATACTGGGAAAGCTACACACCTAGCAAGGGTTATACACTCTTTTTATAGGGATTTTATACCCAAATCAGCATACATGCATGGGGTACAAAGTGATGGATTACAAAGTGATTGATTACAAAGTGTGATTTTATATTTTCGAGGTCACCCAGGTTTGACCTGGTCTTCTACAAAGGAAAAACCACAGAATGTACTCTGGAAAGTCCTTGATTGTCTGTTGGCCAGCCAGGTGTGACCCAAAGAGGGCCTGGGGATTGCCCCTGTCTAAACCATAGAATGTGCCCAGGGTTGGGGCCAACTTCCTTGGAATGGGCCAAGGCCTGTGGGAACTTTTTCTCTTTTCTCTTTCATCTCTACTATTCTTGGAACCATAAGTTTTCTTATGCTCTTGCTTACTTTTGGACCTCGAATAAATCGCCTTCTGGACACTATAAGAGATCGCATCAGTACAGGACAGATAATGATGTTAAAACAGCAGTACCAACCTGTGGTTAGCTAATCTACACAATAATATTAAGATTCAACTCATATACCATGAGGAAAAGAGGGGAATGAGGGACCCTCCAACTTAAACCCGGCATGGTATCCACCAACATGAAATTGAAATCACCCTGTCCATGCACATACTTCTGGAAAAGGGGACATATGAAATATTTGGTCATGATGACCGGTTTCTCAACCACTTAGTCTCTAAGGAGTGTTGTTATTCTCAATAACTGTAATAACTGTCTGGCTTCTAAAAATTTTTGTGAGTTACCATTTTCTAGAGAGTCATAACCACCCATGTTTTTAAAAAATAATAATAATTTTGGCTCACTCTGTTCCTCGAAAACCACTGGCTGTTCCATGGCCTTGCAGATGGAAAAACCAAAAAAACACTCCAAAACCTCATAGGCAAAATTGTAAGTTCAATTCCCAACCAATCAGTAAATGGTTCCTGTATGTTATAACCAATCAATATGCTGTCATACTCTTGCCTAGCAGCCAGGAAAATATAAAAACTGCTTGCCTTAAAAACAGGGGCTGGAGACATGGCTCAGTGGTTAAGAGCACTGACTGTTCTTCCAGAGGACCCAGGTTCAATTCCCAGCACCCACATGGCAGCTTACAACTGTCTATAACTCCAGTCAAGGAGATCTAACACCTTCAGACCAATGCACAAAAAATAAATGTAAATAAGCTAGTTTAAAAAAAAATCCAGGGGGTATATCTCTTCTCAGAGAAAGACCTCAAAGCCTTGGAATGAAATCCTTTTGCTTTTGCATCAAACTTGCATCCTGTGAGTGACACTGTGAGGTGCATCTCTCAAAGATGGACCCCACTTTTGGGCCCAACATATCCTGCCTTGATAAGAGGGTTTCTGGCTAGACTCATTGAATTTTGTAATGCATGGTTTGATTGGTTTGGGGGGGTTGTTTTTTTTTTTGAGGCAGGGTTTCTCTGTGGCTTTGGAGACTGTCCTGGAACTAGCTCTTGTAGACCAGGCTGGTCTTGAACTCACAGAGATCCACCTGCCTCTGCCTCCTGAGTGCTGGGATTAAAGGCGTGCACCACCACCACCCACATGGTTTGGTTGTTATCATGGCAAGCCAGGTATTTTCTGCAGGTAGGTAGATGAGGAATTACTCAGGCATTGAGGTGAGGCTGGGAGAAGGTAAAGGAGGAGAAAAGGGAGGTGCCCTGCAGTGAGGATGCACATGAGAGAAAAAATTAAAAAGAAAAGATGCCTCATGGTATTTTCCTTTCTCTTTGCTCTCACTTACTTTCATTTTTCTTTTTGTATTTTGGAAAGGGTTTCTCTATTGATGAACACTCTAGGTAGACTAGGTTGGCTTTGAACTGAAGAGATCTCCCTGCCTCTGCCTCCTGAGTGCTGGGATAAAAGGTGTACTGCTATTGCAGCACAGCTCAGGGTTTTCTTTCTCCAACTAAACTGGGTCAAATTTTGACATACACAAAATAATTATACAGTGTTTTTCTAATGCAGCCCTGGCTTTGCCCCAATTCTGGCAATTTGTTTCCTGCTTCCTGAGCTCTGAGATTGCAGAATTGCTAAATTCCTGTGTAATGGTGAAGTGTTCATAACTAGCTTTTCACCACTCATCATTTTTCATTAAATAAAATGGTCTTTGAGTAAAATTTAAACTGTATCTTACTACTTTGAATTGCAAAACATCAACACTTTAAAATGTTGGGGGTAGGCTGGGTGGTGGAGGGACACACCTTTAACCCCAGAACTTGGATCCAATAGGGATATGGATCTAAATGAGTTCAAGGTCTAACAGGTCTACAGAGTGAGTACAGGACAAGCTCCCAAGCTAAACAGAAAAACATTGTCATGAAAAACAAACAAACAAACACTGGTCGTAGATTTTGCAGTCTCTAAGATTGCATTCTTTGGGGCAGGGGAGATGGTTATGTGAGTCAGTGAAATTCTTGCATTACCATGGATGGTTAGTTCAATTCCTAATTTTTTTTTTTTTTGGTTTTCCAGACAGGGTTTCTCTGTGTAGCTTTGGAGCCTATCCTGGCACTCGCTCTGGAGACCAAGCCGGCCTGGAACTCACAGAGATCCTCCTTCCTCTGCCTCCTGAGTGCTGGGATTAAAGGCATGTTCCACCAACGCCCGGCTCAGTTCCTAAATTTTCTTTTTGGTTTCTTCACTCAGGCTTTCTCTGTGTAACATCCATGACTATTCTGGGACTCTCTTTGAACACCAGGATTGCCTCAATCTCTCAGAGATCCACCTGCCTTGGCCTCCAAAGTCTGGGATTAAAGTGTGTGCCACCAAACCCAGTTTGAAAACCTTCATAACTTTTCAAATATATATTAATTCATAGCAAAGCTCCTAAAATGCATCCTGGGGAAGAGTCACTTCTTAGCACGTGGAGGTGACATTGCTTCAAGTTTGCGTTCAATGCGATTCCATAGAAAGAAGAAAACTCAGTGCAAAAAAAAATTGAAAACTAACAACAAAAAAAAAACAGACTCATGTTTTAATGTTATCTTGTCAGATGCTCATCAAAACATCTGCAAACCATGGCACTGTGTGAGCTATAAATTGATAATTTGCCTTAGCAAACAACAAAATTCAAATGGCTGAGGTATTGTTAAGTGGGTAGTTTGGGATCTCCTCAGCATCTAATCGCTTGTGTGGTGGGCCATTCGGCTCCTTGTGAATTCCAACTGATACAGGTCATCATCACATACAAAGAAAGTTCAAGGCCAGTTAAGGATTTAGTGGGAGGGTCTCTTGGAATGATGGTAAAAAGGTGGAGGACTGGGAGGGGCCTGGATAGAAAATATATTTAAGGCCAGGCACTTGGACTGGAGCTACAAACAGCAGCAGCGATCTGGGGAAGACGATAGGGCCTGCTGATAGCCAGGGTAAGTTGCCCGTAAGGCTTCTGGGTAGATTGCAGTGGTGGGATGGCTCTACCACTTTGAACTCCCAAATCAGTGTGAAAGTTGATCCATTCCTCCCATATATCTTCACCACTAGGAGCTGTTGTTGTTCAATTATGCTAATCCTTCCTAGGGTGTGGCAGTATAGTGTGTGGGACCCTACAGTGGGAGGATCTGTAGGAGGAGATGGAATAAAGGGTGGAGCATGTAGGAGGGACCTGGAATGAAGAGAATTTAAGGCCCGGTCCTGGGAACAGATTTTCCAGTACCCGCAGTGTTCTGGACAAGACGGGAGAGCCTGCTGATATCCAGGGTTTGTTGGCGACTCCGGCTTCTGGTTAGATTGTGTGGGTGAGATGGCTGTACCATTTTTTCTTTCAACAACTTTTCCTCCCAACACCTTCAGCTGCATGATCTGTTGTTGGTTTTATTTATGTTGGCATTTCTGAGTAAGAAAAATATCTCTAAGTAATTTTAATTCTCATTGATCTGATGGCTAAAGTTGTTGCATTTTGCTTGTTTGGTTTTTTGAGGACAGGACACTCTATATAGTCCTGGGTGTACTGGTACTCTCTATGTAATTTAGGTTGTGTGTTAGGATAAATCTTTCCGCCAAAAGCTACCTGGGTCCCATCGCCATGTGTGAGGTTTAGGCCAGCCACCCGCCTAAACACAGAAACTTGTATTAGGTTCAATGCTGCTTGGCCAATGACTAGGATTCTCATCTGTTAGCTCAGTCTCAATTATCATACATCTATATATTTTATAAAACTTATCTTATAGGACGCCTTATTGGCGTCCCTCCTTGGGGGTAGATCACATTCTGCAGCTGGAGCAGGTGAATAAAAAACTTCCTGTTTTCTTGCTAAATATGAGTCTCCTTGCTATGTCACTTCCTGCCTGGATCACTTCTCTACTACATTTCCCAGAATCCTCTTTGACTCCTAGTCCTGTCTAACTTCCTGTCCCATTGGCCAAATAGTATTTTATTTAACCATCACTAAGATAAACATACACAGTACATTTCCCATCAGTTGTGCATGACCCTCTAGATCTCTGCTGCCTCTGCCTCCTGATTTCTGGGGTTGAAGGCATGTAGCAACACACCCAGCCAGTTAAAACTTATTTCCTTTTATTGTTGTTTTATCAGACAGGGTTTCTCAGTGTAGTCTTGGCTAGTCTGTAACACTCATTATTTCATAAGTGGCCTTCAGGCTCAGTGATCCTCCTGCCTCTGCCTCTCTGGTGCTGGGCTTAAAGGTGTCTGTGTGGGTGCCCAAACTGTCAGCCGTACTTGCATTTACACTTCTTTAAAAAAAATTCTTTATATACTAAACTACCACCCAACTGAAAAATCTTGTTGTGTGAGAAATATTTGTTTTTATATCTTTTGAATTCTTTTATATTGTATTTTTATTCTATATTTGTT
>NW_023276900.1:20473-31770 GCF_003668045.3 Cricetulus griseus
AAAAAGAAAATGATAAAGCTAGCAGATGATTTCCACTCAAAAGTCCTAACAGATATTTGTAGAACATTGCACCCAAGCAAAACAGAATACTTTTTTGCATCTCATGGAACTTTCTCCAAAACTGACCACTTATGTTGGCACATCGCCAGGTCAACAGATACAAGAAAATTAAACTCCGTGCATTCTAGCAGACCAAAATAGAATAAAGACAGACATCATCAACAACAAAAAACCAGAAAGATCACCAATCCTGGAAACTGAAGGACTCTCTACTGGATGAAAAAATGAGTAAAGAAAAAATTAAAGACTTCCTGGAAAAGAATTAAAACTAACACAGAACATCCCCAACTTTTAAAAACAGATTTATTTATTATGTATAAGTGTTTTGTCTGCATTCTGCTTTCAGGCCAGAAGAGGGCAGTGGATCTCATTACAGATGGTGTGAGGCCTCATGTGGTTTCTGATCAAAGACAAACTTATGGGACACAGTGACAGTGATTCAAAGAGTCAAGTACATAGCACTAAGTACCTACACACACACACACACACACAGACACACACACACACATATACACACACACACACACACACACACACACACACACTTAATTTTTCCTATGAGATCAACAAGAGACAAATCAACATTCCAAATTATTGAAAAGGCAGGAAGAGACCATCCCAATTAACAAAATCAGAAATGAAAAAGGGGATATAACAGACCCTGAGGAGATCTAGAGAATTGTAAGATATACATAAATAATGTACATTCTATCATATTGGAAATTCAAACATAAATGGGTAATTTTCTTAATAGATAATATGTATTAATGTCAAATCATAATCATATAAGCAATTTAAGCAGGCCTACAATCCCTAAGGAAATAGAAACAGCCATGAAAGTCTCCAAACCAAAAGAAGGTTAGGGCCAGATGGTTTTGGCTCCAAATTCCTTTTCTTATTAATAAAATTTATTCTAGGTGTTTTCACATCGTGTATCTTGATCCCATTCATTCCTTGTCCCTTCACAGCTATCCTCTGCACCTTCACTCCCCTCCCTGAATGAAACAAAATTCAAATGAAAAAATGAAGAAAATAATTTTGTTTTAATGGAAGGAATTAAAAATCTCATCATGGAAGCTTCAGCGTTACCCAACAAGTCATGCCGTATACTCCTTGGCTGGTATATGTCTACTTGCAAGTGTTCATTACAAAGGATCATTGGTCTGATTTGATGCTGGGGCCTCCACTAGGACTCTTCCGGGACACGCACTGCCACTCTGTTTGGGTCTGAGGACCAGGTCCCTTCATATGCTCCTGCAGACCACTGATGGTGTAGTTGTTGGTGCAGGCCAAGTCACAAGCCTGCTACTGGGACTGGGCAGGTGTAGGGTTGGTCCACTGGAGCTGTTCTATGCTCTCAATTTTGGGGATGGCTCACCAATACTTCTACTAACAGAGTTGGATCTATTGTGCTGCCCTTGTGTTGTGCAGAGCCTGCTATCCCATATCTTGTGGCTGGCCCTCTCTCAAATCACTAAGAATATGCTCCTCACTTTGTGTCAACTTGATATAAAAATATCTAGCACAGGGGGTATAAAAGGCAAGGCCAGGTGTATTTGTGACCATCTGAGTCTATGAAGCAAATACCATGACAGCCGGAAGAATTATTATGAGAAACCCATCTTGAACACACTCCCAAAGAAAGAGGAGCTGGAAGGATTCTAGATGGAAAGACATTTGAAGCCATGTCCTTGAAAAAAGGCTTCAGCCACAAGCAGTGTACTGGAAAAGTTGGGAGAGAATGCTGATATCCAGGGTGATTTGGCCACTAAAGCTCCTAGGTAGATGGTGAGGGTGAGGAGGGGTTATTTGGTCTTGCCTGACCCAGGGTGCCTTTCCTCCCTTGTTAGAGACATAGAGCACCAGGGGAAGGAGAGAGGACCTGGAACTTGTAACTTCTGAGTATGGTTCCTTCACACTGCTAGGCTCCAGGTTTTAAAATTCCTCAAGAGCCACTCAGGAACCCAGATCCCATAGTACTCCACAGGTCCCAGTGCAACCAAGCCTCCAATGCAGCCAGGCCCTACAAGGAACCTATGTTTTGTTGCACACCCACGAAACCAGTGGAGCCAAGTCTTGGAATGCATCCAGCTCCCCCACAGTAACCGGCTCTCCAAGCACCAGGAAACAGTAAAATGGAAGCAGGTCTTCAGGTGTCCTCAGGTTCTCACGGAAGCCTTGTTGCCCATGGTTCTCCATGTGCTCTGATTCTCCCAGACTCTCCAGGGCTGCAAAGCAAAAGAGAGAATCCACTATCAATCAGCAGCTTGTGAATCATCTGCACACCCAGCTCCAGTCCAAGATACAGACTCAACCCAGACTCGTACATTCAGCACAGCTTCAACACCAGCTGAGAGGCTGCCAACAAACCTATTAGAAAAGGAAAGGAGACTCAATCAGCTAACACCATTCCAGCCACAGATGATGGACAAGACTCCATTGCCATCTGAGTCCAGCTTTTTAAACTAACATAAATGTGAATTGGATACCTGTCTGAATCAAGTATCCTAACCAGAGATCTTTTTATTTTTTTCCTAAAACATTATTTTTCATTATATCTACCAACCCCAGTTCTCCCTCCTCCCCTTCTTCTGTTCCCACCCTCCCGACTTCTCAAACCCACCCACTGCTCCAAGTGGATAAGGCCTTCATTGGGGATTTGACAATGCTGGAATGCCAAGTTGAGGAAGAACCAAGCCCTCCCTCTTTGTATCAAAGCTAAACAAGGTAATCCACCACCAGGTTTGGGTTTCAAAAAGTCAGTTCCTGTACCTGGGGTTGGTACTAGGGCTACTTCCAGGGCCCCACACAGCAGACCAACCCACATATCACCCAAATTCTGAGGGCCGAGTTTGGTACCATGCAGCCAACCATACTAATATTTGGCACTTCTCACTGCTAGATTTGTTCTATGAACTCTTGGTCCTGACATTCCTGCTTTCAACTAACACAGTATAAGGTTCACAGGCAGTTACCACCACACACAGTTTTGTTTCCTTTGCTGAGACAAAGTTTTACTCTATGTTACTCAGCCTGGCCTTGAATGTGCTTTCCTTCCCACAAGTCTGTTATTGCAATGTATGTCTAAGAATTTAGATATGAGAATATTAACTTTTCAGGGACTGTATTTGTTGTTTTTAATTTCTTTCAGAGGCAACGGTTTAGTATGTGTGCACAATATGTAAAGTCTTGCAGATATTGGGAGAGAGCATTTCGTTCTGTAGTTCAGGGAGGCCTATACATTCTACCTAGCTTCCATCTGTGCAGAGTCATGAGATTCTCAGTGTGAACAAACACACTTCCCCTATGAGCTTCTCTCCATGGATTACTGAATTGTATCATTCATACCTTATCTTATTTTCATCATTTTGTTATTTTATAGGCACTCTTATTTGCCTATCAATTCTCCCATTCAATTACCCTCCCATACTCCCCTGTTCCCTCCCAAAAGCCCAACCCAACCCCCACCCCCTCTTCAGGGACACTGAGGACCTCCAAGGGAGACTGTCAAAGTCTGTCATACCATTTTCATACCTTATCTTTAAATCAATAAATTGATTTTAATCAAATTCCACATCTCTCTCCTACTATTTAAGAATGTGCCACCTCTTTGAGAAAATTAAAATCATGGTCACTTGAGATTACCCAGAATCAACCTTTACACTACACACAAATATAAAAAAACTTGGGATAACTCAAACAAGTAAAGACCTGTATGGCAAGAAGTTAAAGGCACTAAAGAGAGAAATTGAAGAGGATATTAAAATGGAAATGTTCCCCTTGCCTTTTGATAGGTGGGATCAACACAATACAAATAGCAATCTTGCCAAAAGCAATCTACAGATTCAATGCAATCTCCATCAAAATCACAACACAATTCTTCACAGGCCTTGAAAGAACAACAATAATCAACTTGATAGGCAAAATGAAAAAACCCAGAATTTGCTCAAACAATCCTGTACAATAAAGGAACTTCTGGAGGAAACACCACCCCTGACTTCATATTCCACGATAGACCTATAATAATAAAAACAGCTTGCTATTGACCCAAAAACAGATAGTAAGATCAAGGGAATGGTATCACATACCCTGAGAATAAGCTACACACCTAAAATACATGAATTTTAACAAGGAATCCAAAATAGTAGAATGGAAAAAGAAAAGCATTTTTAACAAACGGTGCTGGCATAAGTGGATGTCAATATGTAGAAGACTGCAAATAGACCCATGCTTATCACCATGCACAAAGCTCAAGTCCAAGTGGAACAAGGACCTCAACATTAATCCAGGTACTTTCAACCTGATAGAAAGCTGGGTGGTGATAGCACGAGCCCTTGATCCCAGCCAGATCTTAGATCCAGGCCAGCCTGGTCTACAGAACAACTTCCAGTGCTCCATAGCCATACAGAGATACCCAGTCTTGAAACTCTGAAACAAAAACTGAAAAAGTGGGAAGTAGCCAGCAATGCATTGACACAGGAGACCACTTGCAAAATATAACATGGGTAAGATCTCTTAGCACAGAGACTAAGAGCAACAACAAATAGGACATCCTGAAAACTAAAAGGCTTCTGTAAGGCCAAGGACACGGTCAATAAGACAAAAACCAGTCTACAAAACCCGGATAAGAGCCGGGCATTGGTGGCGCATCCCTTTAATCCCAGCACTTGCAAGGCAGAGGCAGGAGGATCTCCGAGTTCAAGGACAGCCTGGTCTCCAGAGCCAGTGCCAAGATAGGCTCCAAAGCTACACAGAGAAACCCTATCTCAATAAACAAACAAACAAACAAAAAAACAGAAAAGCTGTTCACTAACCCCACATCTGACAGATTGATCTCCAAAATATATAAAAAACTGAAGAATCGAGACACTAAAATACAAAAAAATTACAAGTGAAAAATGGGTACAGAGCTAAAGAGACAATTCTCACAGGAAGAATCCCAAATGGCTGAAAGACATTTGAGGAATTTCTCAACATCTTTGTCATCACTGAAATGCAAAACAAAATAACTCAAAAGTACCATCCTGCAACTTCCAGAATTGCTAAGATCCAAAATACCCAGGACAGCTTATCTTTGAAAGGATGTGAGGTCAAAGGAACACTCCTCCACTGCTGGTTGGAGTGCAAACTTGAACAACTACTTTGGAAGTCAGGATTGTATTTTCTCAGAAAATAGGGAATCTAACTCAGTAACCAGCAGTATCCAAAGGATTCTTAATCATACTACAAGGACAGTTGCTCAACAATGATCATAGCAGCATCATTCATAAAAGGCAAACATGGAAACAACCTAGATGTCCCTCACAACTGAAGAGTGGATGAAGAAAATGTTTACATTTACATAAGGGAGTATTATGTATCAGGACAATCAGTATTATGTCATCAGGACAATTACAGCCAGGTGGTATGAACTAGAAAAAAAAAAAGAAACATCCTGAGTGAGGTAACTCAAACTCAGAATGGTAAACATTATTAGTATGTTTACACTAATAAGTGAAAATTAGATATAAAGCAAAGAATAACTGGACTATAGTCCATAGCTCCAGAGAAGACAGGTAACAAAGGACCATAAGAGGGACACCTGGACTACCATGGGGTTGGAAATTAGATGAGATCTTCTGGGCAAATTAAGGTGGTGGGGGCAGAAAAAGGGTGGGAGGGGAAATGAAAACATGAAGGAATGGGGGGAAGGGTGGAGTAGAAGAGCAATGAAAAATCTATCTTAATAGAAAGAGCCACTATGGGGTTAGGGAGAAACCTGGTGTTAGAGTAATTCCCAATCATCCGCAAGGATGATCCTAGATAAGAAACATAGCAGTATTTGGAGGATGCCCCAAATGACCTACCCCTGTTATTCAGATTGATGAATATGCCAACTGTCAACATAGATCTTTCATGGAGTAATTGGCTGAACCAGATGCAGAGATCCACAACCAAATGTCAGGCCCAGCTCCAGTATTCCAGCTGGAGGGAGAACAGGAAATATATGAACAAGGGAGGTCAAGATCAAGATGGAAAAATCTACAGACAGCTGAACCAAGCTTGTGGAAATTCATTAACTCTCGACCCACAGCTGAGGAGCCTCCATGGGACCAAACTAGGCCCCTCCATATGTGTGAAACAGTTGTGAAGCTTGGGCTATATAAGAGGCTCCTGGCAGTAGGACCAGGATCTAAACCTAGTACATGAGCTAGTTGGTTGGAGCCTGATCCCTGTGGTGGAAAGACACGCTCAGCCTTAATTCATGGGACAGGGGCTGAGTCCTGCAACATCTTAATGTTCCAGATTTTATTGATGCCTCATGGGAGCTCTTAGCTGTTAGTGGGTGTAGACTGGGAGGCTGGTGAGCCGGGAGGGAATTGAGGAGTCTGTGGAGGAGGGGTTGGATATAGAACTATGGTTTGATTGTAAAATGAATTTTTGTTTAGTTTTCTTTTGAGACATGGTTCTTCTGTATTGCTTTGGAAGTTGTCCTGGAATTAACTTTGTAGACCAGGCTGGCTTCATACTCAGAGATCCACCTGCCTGTGCCTCCCCAGGGATGGGAGTAAAACAATGTTACAAAAGAAACCAAAAAGAAAACCAAACAAACACTGTCTTTAAGAACAAAAGAAAAAAAGAAATCAAGGAAAAGATAAACCAAAATTGAGAAGAACTAAATAAACCCCTAAAGAAAGCCAAAACCAATTACAAAATACAGTCAATTAGGTGAAGGAAACAAGTCCAACTTTAAAATTGAAATAAAGAAAACACAAACTGAGGGAATCTGGAAGTGAAAAATCCAGGTAAATGAACAAGAACGATATATGCAAGAATAACCAACAAAGAGAATGCAAGAGAAGGAAGAGAAAGTCTCAGGTGTTGAAGATAGATTTCTCTGTCCAAGAAAACATTAAAATGACCAAAGTGTTAACACAAAACATCCAGGAAATCTGGGACACCATGAAAAGTCCAAACCTGAAAAGAGTAGGGATAGAAGAAAGAGTGTTATCTCAAAGGCACAGAAAACATTAAAAATTCATAAAAGAAAAATTCCGAATTTAAAGAAGGACACACTTATAAAGGTACAAGAAACTTACAGAACAACTTATAGACTCAATATCAAAAAGTCACCTCACCACATATCAAAACACTAAACACATAGAAGAATATTTTTTAACTTTTTTCTTTGAATTACAAACAAGATTGAATTACATGACAATCCTAGTTCCCTTCTCCCTCCCTTCCTCCCCTACCACCCCCCAACTAAAACCCTACCTATCACATACCCTGTCTTCTAATGTACACCTGACTCAACCTTATGCTCCCTCATGACCTCTGCATTTCTCAAAAGAAAGAATATTGAGGGCTGCACTGCAGCCATGCTGTGGAGGCACACGCCTTTAAACCCGGCACTCAGGAGGCAGAGGCTTGTGGATCTCAGAGTTCAAGGCCAACCTGGTTTACAGAGGGATTTCCAGGACAGCAAGGACTGTTAGACAGAGAGATCATCTCTCGAAAAGTGAAAACAAAAGAGCTGCACTGCAGAGGAAAAGGCCAAATAACATACAAAGGCAGACATATCAGAGGACACCTGCCTTCTAATGGAGCCTAAGAGCCAAAAGGTCCTGGACAGACAGTTTGTAGACAATAAGACAATGGATGCCAATCTAGACTGTATAAACACCAAATCTTTCAATCAACATAGACGGAGAAAACAAGGCATTCCAGCAAAACCAGGTTTAAACCAATACCTATCCACAAACCCAGGACTACAGAAAGTATTAGAAGGAAAACGCCAAACCAAGGAATTAGTAGCCCCCATGAAACCTAGGAAATATATAATCTCAATAGAAGGTCACACACACACACACACACACACACACACACACACACACACACACACACACACGTCGCGTCTATCTCGACCAGCAAGAAGGACATGACCACAACTCTTCTTCAAGCACTTTATTCAGGAACCTTGTACATCAGCCTTCACTCAGCTTCTGCCTTAGCTTCTCCATCTGCTTCTTCTCTCCCTACTAGCGCCCCCCCCCCCCCCCGCAAGCCCTTAAAAGCAAGCTCATTACCCAATTAACTCACGCCACCTGGCAATCCGGGATAGGTCACAGCTGGAGGTGGCACACAAGAGCCACTAAGCGCTTCCAAATAAGGCTTGTTTACAGCTAAGTTCGGTCTCCCTGGCATCCAGCCAGGCAAAATCTTGGGGCTGTGGCTCCCCCCCCACACACACACACACAACCACCTCCAAAAGAACCCATTAAAACAGAAAAAATAGCAAAAACAGGAATTAACCATCACTGGTCAATAATATCATTTAATATCAGTGGATTCAACTCACCTATAGAAAGACACAGACTAACAGAATGGATACAAACACACATCCACCCTTCTGCTGCTGCATACATGACACATTCAAGACAGATATTGCCTCAGAATTGGGAAAAGATTTTCCAAAACGTAGGCTTAAAAGACATCTATGGCACGTTTCACCCAAACACAAGAGGATGTACCTTCAGCAGAGGCAGTGACAGATAAGTAGCCTCAGGTTGTGTCATACCCAACGCCAGCTGCAGGATGTCTGTGTATTTCAGGCTGCTCCTTTTTGGACTTTCAGAGTGTGCTTTGCACATTTGTTCCTGAACCAGATCTGCATGGATAATGAGAAAAAGAGGTCAGATGAAAACCCTTATGCCCAGCCTAGGCTACAAGGTCTCGATGATGAATAGAAGAGCTGGCTCTACATGACACCTGATTTCCCCCACCACACACACAGATAGTTCTAGGAATCCTGATGCCAAGGAGGAGAGATGAGGAGAGGATGAGTGTGTACTGACATACCTGGGAACAAGAAAACTTCAGTAGAAATTCAGTAAGATTCACTGGGAGAACTGTTAGCTTTGCCCACGAGATACTATGGAGCTGTTGCCTAGACCCAGGGTGTCCCTGAACTGAATAGAATGTGCGGTCCAGCCCTGGGTTCAAATATATCACTACTGCAAAACTGTCCTTAGCTGCCCAAAGCAGCATAGCAGCACTGGGTGTGCAGATTACGGTTAACTCTGCAGGGTTTAGAGACGGGGAGCTGATGGAATAGTGGCTATTCCCGCTTAGGAAGAGATGGACAAGAGAAAGACCTAGATGATCTGCTACCCAGGCTCCCAAATCCTTTGTGCATACATGGAGCATTCCCTGTGCTGGCATTTCAGAGCAATTGGGAAAACATACAGCCACTGAGAGTCTAAGGAACTAGAGAACCTGCAAAACCATGGCTCCCTTGAGGACCTGAGGACTGCAGAAGACCTGCTTCCATTTTACTGGTTCCCAGTGATTGGAGATCTGGCCACTATGGGGGACCTGGATGCATCCCAAGATTTGGCTGCATTGGTTTTGCTGAGTGCACTAGAGGACATAGGCTCATTGTAGGTCCTGGATGCACCTAGAAGCTTGATTGCACTGGAGCCCTTGGGAAGACAATATGGTCTGGGTTACTTGTAGGCTCTTGAGGCCTTTGGAAACATGAATGCTATCTGAGGGAAGGAACCATACTCAGAATTTACCAGTCCCAGGTCCTCTCTCCTTCCCCTGGTTCCCTCTATATCTTACCAGGGAGAAAAATTCCCCTGGGGAAGGAAAGACCATGTTATACCACCTCATCCTCACCATCTACATAGGAGATTTAGTGGCCAAATCACTCTGCATATCAGCAGGCTCTCCCAACTTTTCCAGTACACTGCTTGTAACTGAAGCTTTACTTCAAGGACGTGACTTCAAATGTCTTCTCCATCAGGATCCTTGCAACTCCTCTTTCTTTGGGAGGGTGTTCAAGATGGGTTTCTCATTATAATGCTTCAGGCTGTCTTGGAACTTGCTTCATAGAATCAGATGGTCACAAATACACAGAGATCCAACTGGCCCTGCCTTTGCTCCTCTAGCTTTTATACCGTCTGTGCTGGATAGTTTCGTATCAAGTTCGCACAAGGTGAGGGGCGTTTTCTTAATTACTGATTGATGAGAGAGGGCTGAGCCCATTCTGTTATAGCACACCTGGGCTGGTGGTCCTATGTTTTGTAAGAAAGCAAGATGAGCCAGGTAGAGTTGGTTCATGTTTTAAATCTTAGCATTGAGTAGGTACAATATCTGAGGCATTAGGATCTCTGTGAGTTTTAGGACTGCCTGGTCTATAGAGAAAGTTCTAGGATAGCCAGGGCCACACAGGCAAACACTATCTTGACAAACAAAAAAAAGGAAATAAAGAAAAAAAAAGCAGGCTAAGCAAGTCTTGAGGAGAACGTCCATAAGGAGCATCCACTTGGGGCCTCTATATCAGCTCCTGCCTCCTTGTTCCTGCCCTGTTTGAATTCCTACCCTGACTTCCTTTGAGGGTGAACAGTGATATGGAAACAGAAGCCAAATGAACCCTTTCTTCCCAAAATTGCTTTGGTCATTAAATTTAATCCTTGCTATAGAAACTTTAACTAAGACAAATTGGTACCAGTAATGTGGGCATTGCTTTGACCAACATGACCATGTTAGGGAGAAGATTGTGGAAGGATTTTGGAACTTTGGATTAGAAAAGCATTCAGTGTTGAGATTTCTGTAACCTGTTTTGTGACAGCATGCAAGGTAAGGATGATGAGAGCAATGAGGAAGCTGGAGGCATGGCTTGTGAAGTTCAAGAGGGAAGTAAAGATGTGATTTGGACTATTTGTTATTTGGAATGATCTACTGTGTTCCTGAGTAGAGTGGCCTGAAGCCTCAGTTGTGATTAACAAGATAGCAGAGCACTAATTGGAAACACTTGCTTTGCTGGAATGCTCAATGATAGTCAGCTGCAGTTGAGAAATTAGCAGTGGTGAAGAAAATATCAGCATCATTGAGGTGAAAGCTTCTAGAAACCTTCCTAAGAGTCAGCACACAGAAGCTGTGTTCCAGTCATGGCCGATGTTACACCTTGTGTTGTCAGCATTTGTAACAAAACCATTCACTCATGTTTCTGAAAGTTATTTCAAGAGAAAGCATTGGCAAATCAAGCAGTCCTTAGGTGACATTTGTACTGTGGTCACCTCTCCCTCCCTGTACTGGGGAAGTATTTGTTCACATCTCCCAGGAAGAGTGTCACATAGCAAAATCATGAGAAGAATTCCCTCAGGGTACATTTCTGCCTCTTAAAATTTAGGACAACCAAACAACCATCTATTTGGTCATAAGGTCTCAGCAATAAGGGAATTTATGCT